>NC_133783.1:52667741-52694431 GCF_003597395.2 Chelonoidis abingdonii
CCCCCCCCCCCGAGGTCAGGGAGCCGCGGCTCCAGTGGACCTGCCGCAGGCATGCCTGCAGAAGCTCCGCCGGAGCCGCGAGACCCGCGTGCGGGGTGGTGAAATGTCCCGGTGCCTAGGGCGCCAGAAACCCTAGCGCCAGTCCTGTGAATAAGCCTTATGAGCCAAAAGGTCAAGACATTTTTTATCTTTGTTGTATGGGGATCAATTTAGTGTGGTGCTTTGTGCCACATTCATTTATAGATTCAACAACTGAGGAGTTACATTAAGTCATACTGGAGAGAGTTGTAATTCCAGCGATCGTGATGACCTCTGTACTGATAAGTATTCAGTCCCCAAGGGAGACTCTGGCTCATCCCCACAGAGTCTGGGGTGGCCAGCCTATGCTGCAGCTCACTGATGCCTATGGTACCATAGCTACATTACTATTTGTAGCATGCTAGCCCGATGAGAGCTGCAGCACAAATGTCTACTGGAGCTGGGAACCAACCGCATCCTCAGCTCCAGCTGTAAATATAGCTTTAAAGAAAAAATATCAAGGAGCTTATATTTAAATACAATGAAAATATAAAATTGTTTTTCCACATAAAGTATGTCAAATGTATGATTAGTCCAGATTCAGATTCAAGGAAAACTATAAAGATTAGCAAATCAAGAACATTATTTCTTCATGTTAACAATGAAAATACAGATCCTTTAGGTGACAACGGATCAATGTTCGGACAATCACAGCTTAGCTCTTAGAGACACATTCTCCATAAGATTTTTATCTGCTGTTTCTAAGGAGTATCTCTAAATTCAAGACATAATCTACTCATACATAAATAATTTCCTAGTTTACTGGGAACGTAATCAGCTAATATACATAGTCACAAGGCTCCATATTCTGACATTTTAAACCTATTTTATCTCTTGAAAACACTGATAACATAGGGTAGACATTATTTTAGATTGAACTATGGTACTTGACAGTAGCCACAGACCAGTTATGTTTATTAGAATGGAATGGCTAAGTTACAAGCAATCACCACTATTTAAATGAAGAGATAATAGCAGACTTGAACTGCTTTATAAGGCAGTAATCAGATTCCGAAATGAATAACTTATATGAACAAACGAACCAGAATTACTGCAGAGAAACAGGGAATGAGGGGAGTATTGTCAAGGTGTTTAAAACTGCTGAATTATTTTCAAAACTGATTCTTAGGTTTAAACGCTGCATCAGAGCAGCATGACAATACTGGGATTTCTGTTCTTGTTTCCTTCCTGATGAGTAACTGAATAGTAATGTTTCTTAAAGCTCACTAACCTTATACTCTTAAGATAACCTTCAGCGGGTAATAAGTTGCTTACACGGGAATTTTCCTGATTAGGCAATGTAATGTGGACAAAGAGGGGAATGTATTCTATTTTTAAAAACTAAAAAGGTTATTGAACTTCAAAAAACTGAAGAGAGTAGAACTGGATCAGGTGCAAAAATTGGCATTTTTCTTAACAAAGCTGCAGTCATTGCTTTAACACATCTTAACCGTTTTAAAATGGCAATTATTTAAGATTTAGTAATTACATGTAGGTGAAAGTGAATTCTCAGTGTGCTGTGATAAAGCCATCATAGGCGATATCATCAGAGTCTATTATTCAGCAGGGCGGAGAAATATCAAGAAATAATTGGAGTGGAAGCTTTCATTTTAATTGCTTTAGCATGGACCTGGAAAGCAAGTTTAGTGCTTCTCTTAGTATCTCTCAGATCCTTTGCATAAACACCCTATATACCACCCTTGTTTCTAGAAACCTCTTTTATGACTCCTAATTCCCTCATAAACCACCCCATTCCAAGATCTAGAAGCATGGCTCCATGCCTGCCCTCCATATGCACCCCAAAGTCCATTCCTCTCTCAGGTTCCTTGCCCCACCTTCTCCATGCCCTTACTTCCATACCCTTTCCCAAACTGTTGTCCTGGCACAATTTCCCCTGCTCTGCAATCTCCCATCTACGTCAATCCAGTGGTTGCAGTAAGATGGTGGTCAGTTTATAAACCTTCATACTGTAAATATTTCTTTACAGTCTTTAAAAAAAAACAACTATCTTTGACCATACAGCAACCTTCCCACATATATTAAAGGGGACATGAAGGCCTTCAAACACAACCAACTTGGAATTTCCCCACTAAGTATTCTGGAGATAGCATGACCTCAGAGAAGAGTTAGTTTGATATTTTAAAAAGTAAACTACAGAGACATTTACAAAACGTTACAACTTTAAACTCTGCCTGATTTTTATCAAAGCTTCCAAGAAAATTCTACCCTGCAATAATATGTAGTTTGCAAAATTTTAGTAAAAGTAGTTTCTCTGGGGCAGCCAAGAGGGGTTTAAGTCAATTGGGTTTATAATGGGGAACTAGAGTCAATGAGCATATGAAGGGACAACTACTACTTCATTCTAAACAGCATATCTTGAAGACACATCATTCCATTTGATCATTTATTATTTGCTATGTGAGCTGTTACTCAGTGAAAGAATGGCAAATTTGGGCCTCAATGATTGACTTAAAAATGAATGTAAATGTTCAGTCTAAAGGAAGTACTGTTGCAATTGTTTTCCTTATCAGAATGCTTGTAACTCAAAGCTTGTTTTGTGTGTATACAATGACTTACTCAAAATGTACTGTTAACTACCAAAGTTATAAAGAAGAAAAGAGATAAATAAAAAGATGGACTATGCAAAGAATCTTGAATTTCAAAATAAAATAAATTCAGAAGGTAATGTTTCTGTGTTTATTCATTGAACTCTGCTGGTTGGAATAAAGTTGATTTAAGTAATTGCATTATATATTTATGAACATTTTACATTGTAAATAAATGGGCAGGTATTTTTAACCCACTGAATAAAGAATATATTTTTGTTTTTTCAGAAGAATGAAGGAAAAAGCAGATGCTGCCAGGATGAATAATCTAAACTGGCATGAAAGGACAGAACAATTGGAGACGACAGCAGATTAACATTTGGTGTTAAGCACCAAAAACAATGCACTGTTTATTAGTTTCCAAATGAAAAGCTCATCCTCCATCCTGGGCCACATTATTCATTTGCTTAAGCCAAACAGGCTCTTCATCAGCTTCTGTCTTGCCTTATGTTCTCATTTTCCTAGAAATGTATGGTAATGAAGGTCCTTTTAACAGATGTTCCTCTAGACGCATTAACTCCTGAGCCTCATTGTTCATATTATCCACCAAAAGCTAGTTTATTAGAGCAAACAAGCATGGAAAAATTGAAAAGCACAAAGAACTTTCACCATAATACTGAACCCTAGTTATATACACTGGCTCAATCACATGCAGATGCTAATAACTATATTGTACTGTGCTTACATAGTGTCCAAAGTAATGGGGGAATTCCCAATGCTGCAAAAGAGAGAGATTTCCTATGTGACTTGAGGCAATGATTCAAATTGCAACTGTCCTGGTTATTGATAACTAAAAGCACAAAGTACTTTTGATCATAGTTGCCTGAGGGAATGTTCTTTAAGCAAGCTTAAAATAAAAACTGTAGTACATGTAGCCACCTTCAGTGTCTATGAAAGTAGAACATTAAAATCTTGAATGATTTCAGCCAACACACATGAAATAAAATGCTCAGAATAATGAAAGTAGACATATGGACAAACCAAACCTATGTGCCGGAAATGCTTTACATTGCAACAATAATTGATAGGTGGTAGGGTTTATTTAGTGCATATTAAGAATTAGTTTAGTTTTTCACTTTCTGCCAGGAGACTCTTTCATCTAATGCTTACTTTATATTTAGTTGTTGTGTAATTATAGATTTACTATTCGAAATTTCAGGGATGTCATTGAGGGATGTAATTCTCAATTTTCAACAATAAAATCTTTAACAAGGTATGTAACAGTAAGAGTATTGCCAACCTGAAGAATTAAATAAAAAAAAGAGTCAGATCTCCTTAACAGAAAAAGGTCATAAGTGAGAATAAAAAAAGCATAGTTTTTTAAAGGACTTTTTTTGGTGTTTTATTTTTTCAACTCCTGCTGCCTATCTTGAAAGAGAGAGAGAGAGAGGGATAGAAAATCAGTGTTGTCCAGTCTCCTAAATTTATTGGATAAGATGATTTTTGCCCCCTAAAGAAGGAGCGCTCACTTCCACAGATGCTTGTACCCTGCTTAGCAATTTATTTTGTCCCCGCCCAAACAGTTCAACGATCACCTTCACCACCACAGCCCCCTTCATTCCTGCCTCCTCCATTCAGCCCCTCTGTTCACCTCTACTCTTCCTAGAGCCATCCCTCGCATTCTCCCAGGCCGGATGGGCTACAGCAGGGTCCACTCTCCCTCTTCCAGACTGAGAGGGGGGCAGCTCTTTACTCCTACCTTCCCCTTCCCAAGTCAGGTTCTGCAGAGAGGATGAGGAGAGATGCAGATATGGTGTCTTGTCCCTGTTGCTCAGAGTGGGGAGAAGGGAACAGAACTGCCCTGAGCTGCTGTGTTCTTTGGCTCTAAGGTGACCAGATATCCTTATTTTATAGGGACAGTCCTGACATATAGGGCTTTTTCTTCTATAGGTTCCTATTATCCCCTACCCCCATCCTGATTTTTCAAACTTGCTATCTGAACAGCCTATTTGGATCCCTCCCAGCCCAGTACCTCCTGTGAGAATGTCTTCATGTTGCTGAATGGAAGGAGAGCAATTCCATGCAGCAGTTTAGCTGTGGCAGCTCTAATTGTTTATTCTGACCCAGGAGATGGGCAAATTGAGCAGAAAGTCAACCAGAGGGCTCAAATTTGCTAGAGGGTTGGAGTTTCTCACATCATCCTGAGACTGGCTCCAGAATCACACTACTCATGACAAAATCAGGAGAGTTGGCAACACTTCAGTAGTTCACTACTGTACAGAGACTGAAAGTCCAGAAAAAAATAATCAAAACATCTCATGAGAGACCAAATCCTGCCAGTTTTCTAATATTAAAATATATTTTCCATCTTGTAGGTAAATTTAAAACCTCTTCTTCTGTGTGTTCAGCTTTTAGAATGACTCATATTCCTAATTTAATCTCGGAATATAAAAGGTTTTGTATGAAGATTGACAGCAACAAACCACCAATTGCTAAATAAATTGGGGCCAACATGTTTGTCTTCACATATAAAGCTATTTAATCACCTACTTGTAGTTGTCATTAAAAAAAAATCTTAAAATACACTGTACAAATTAGAGAAATTATATGTTTCTAGAAAAAAAGTAATGGATTTTAAAAGGAAGATTGTATGCCATGTTGTTGTCAGCATGTTGGTCCCAGGGTATTAGAGAGACAGGGTGGGCGAGGTAATATCTTTTATAGGACCAACTTCTGTTGGTAAGAGACAAGCTTTCAAGCTTACACAGGGCTAAACAATCTGTTCAAACCTTGTATTTAGCAGTGATACTTGGAGTTAGCTTTCCAGACCTGAAGAAGAGCTCTACGTAAACTCGAAAGTTCTCTCTCTCGTCAACAGAAGCTGGTCCAAAAAATATATATTACATCACCCACCTTGTCTCTCTAAAAGGAAGATTGTAATTTAACTCAATTATTTCCTTCAGTTTAAAAAAAAAATTTACTGTTTAAGAGGCTGTCATAAACAGAGAGTTAAGGGTTAATGTTTCCTTTACCTGTAAGGGGTTAACAAATAGTGAACCGGGAACACCTGACCAGAGGGCCAATCAGGAGACAAGATACTTTCAAATCTCGGTGGAGGGAAGTCTTTGTCTGTGTGTTCTTTTCTTTGTCTGTTGTTCTCTCTGGGTTCTGAGAGTGACCACACGTACCTACAGGCTCTCTAATCTTCTGTTCAAATTTAGTAAGTACAAAGGTAGAAAGGCGGTTTAGGCTTTTTGATTGTTTTCTTTATTTGCAAATGGGTAACTGGCTGGTAGAATTTTAATGTGTATTTGGCTGGAAGTATTTTAAATTGTATTTCTGCTGGGGGAGGCTTCTCTCTAGTTTCTATAAGCTGAAAGAACCTGTAATATTCCATCTTGATTTACAGAGATAATTTTTACTTTTTTATTTCTTTTCTTAAAAGTTTTTCTTTTTTAAAAACCTAAGTGATTTTTTCCCCTTGTTAAGGCTTAAAGGAACTGAGTCTGTACTCACCAGGGAATTGGTGGGAGATGGGAAAGGTGAATTTCCTCTTTGTTTTAGATTCACGGAGCTTGAATTTGTATTGCCTCTGGGTGAGGGGAAAAGAGGAAGATGGGGGAGGTAACATTCTTCTCTGTGTGGTAATTTAAGGAGTTTGAATCACTGTGATCTACTAGTGTACCCAGGGTGGGAAAGAGCTGGGAGGAAGAAAGGAGGGGGAAGGGAAATGGTTTATTCCCCTTTGTTGTGAGACTCAAGGAATTTGGGTCTTGGGGTCCCCAGGGAAGGTTTTTGGGGGGACCAGAGTGCCCCAAAACACTATACTTTTGGGTGGTTGGCAGCTATCAGATCTAAAATGGTATTAGCTTGAGGATTCATGCTGGTCCCCATATTTTGGACTCTAGGTTCGATTTGGGGATTATTGCCATGACAGGCCAATCCACACTTCACTTCACTACAGAGGTATTGCTTTATAATTCACTTGGAAATAGCTGTCGGTTGTCTGATTGTTGGATGACAAGAACAGCAGTGGCTAAGTGATGGATTAGATGTCCTGCCCGATACTTTTTGTTGTATGACCCTCTGCGTCTTTTTTTTTTGGGGGGGGGGGGTGGGGGTGGGGGGGAAGACCAATAAAGTTGAAATCTTCACCGGCACTTCTCCTATTGGCCACAGGTTTTCCATATGTATTTGACATGTCTTGGCTGCCTATTTACCTCTTGTTATTGTTCTTTGGGGCCTCATTTGCATTAAAGTGATGTACGTACAATCCATGCACCAATGGGAGAACAGACTGAATTATAATGTTCTCTCGACAATAATGTTCTCAGAACAAAGGCAATCTGGTTAAAGAATTAAAAATTTTTGATCTATTAAATTATGTTATCAAATTGTAAATCGTTATCTGTATTACAATTTTCTGTTGCTGGACTCGAGTAAATCGACAATGAACATCTATTTTATCGCCTTATAGTGGGAAATAAATTTCCATTTGCATCAATTGATTATGACTAATGTCAGTTTTGTTATTCCAAAAGAGTGTTTCAGTTTAGATATACGTGGACAGCTTCGTTGATGCAAACAATCCAGCATTGTATTGTCTGACTGTTGACAGGACACGTGACGTTACTAGATCGATTGAACAGTCACTACGCTTTTATTCCATATTATGTATTCTAAGGTGTTGTTGTATTTCTCAGTAGGTACTGCAACGTTGGCTAATTATGTTGTGGTGTTGTATGCACGAAGTGTTATATATGTGTTTGGAATATGTGTTTTAAAATGTGTTTGTCAGGCGTTTAGTATGGATTGTTTGCGTTTGGTGAGACTGAGGTACTCTGTCCGTCCCTTGCCTATGGGGACATACTGTTGACATTCCTTGATGAATTATCTCTTTTAATTCTCCGAGGGTGGATTCCATCTATCTCGGCAATTTATTCTGTGTTTTACTACTGCGTTGGATTTTTCTTTTATGTCATCTAATTTTCCCTTGCTGCGTTTTAAGCCATTGCTTCTTGTTCTTCTTAGAGGCTAAGTGTGAATTTTCTCCCTCCTTTGATGAACCTTTTTGTCCTGAAACTGGCTTCTGTCCCTCCAGTCTTCTCTTTTCAAACTATAACCATTCTTTCAGCCTTCTTCAGTAGGTTCATTGTTCTCAAGACTTTATGTTCTGGTTGTCTTCTTGGGCCTTCTCCATTTCTCACATGTTTTTTGGATGGGTGCCCAGACTTGGACAATTTCCAGTTTTGAAGCCTAACAGGCAGGTGCGGAAGCCTGATTCTCGGGTGTCTTGTTTACAGATCTTCGTTTGGCTTTTTTTGCACAGTATCCGGTTGGAGCTCATATTTAGCTTGTGGTCCGTGACCCTAATTCTTTCTGCATTATCCCTTCCTAGAGTTTTTCCTTCTGTATGTGTTGAACTGATTGTTCCTTCTAAGTGGAGCATTTGGCATTTGTCTTTATTGAACTTATCGGTTTACTCGGCCCTTTCACTCCATTTGTCCAAGTCATTTTGATTTGACTATCTCCGCGAGTTGCATCCTCCAGTTTGGTATATCTGCAAGTTAAAGGTACTTTCTACACCACATCTAAGTCTTGGATGAGATATTGAATAGAGCGGTCCCAAAACGACCCGCTGCGGAACCCCTCTTTGTCTATACCTTTCAGAGAGGTGGGAGCCATTCAACTACTCTCTGGTCGGTTATCCAGCGTTATTGCCCCTGTGTTAGCCGCCATTCTAATTGTATTTGCTAGTTTTCGATAAGGATATTCATGCGACGTATATTGCCTTACTAAGTCTGGTTACATCACCGCTTTCCTTATATTCACAAGGTCTTTCCTTCAAGGAAGATATCGATTGGTTTGACTGATTGTTCGTTTAATCCTGTGGCTTTCCTATCACTTCCACCTTTCAGTGTTTGCAGATGATTTTGCTTTATTACTTGTCTTATTTCTGGCACAGAGTTAACTACTGGGTTGTGTTTCCTGGGTTGTTTTTATTTCCTTTTTAGATTGGGCTTTATTTCCCTTTCCGTCTTCTGGAATCTCTCCGTTTCCATTGATCTTCCAAGTATAGTAGAGTCAGTCCTCTTTACTCTTGGTATTCTAGGATGATTTATAGGCCCCTGGTGCTTGGCAGGATCTATTTTCTAGTGATTTTTATTTTTCTTTTTTTTTTTTTTTTATTTTTTTTTTTTAACCTAACCCCCTTCCTAGGGCTTTCCTATGTTGACTTCCTTTCAACTTCTCAGTGTAAGACGAAACGAGTCATTAAGCCATTTCTTAGTTCTGTCTGTTTCTCATCCGCATGAGCAGTGGGCCTCCTGTGTTCCTGTGGTTTCCTTTTGTTCTAATTATTGATTAGTTTTTGTTTCCTTTTTTCATAGTGTTTGGCTATTGTTGTGCTTTGCCCTTTCTATCTTGCCCCTGCTTTCCTGTGTTGTTTGACCTATAGTCTCTTTTGTATCTTGACCTAGTTTTTCCAATTTTTTATATGGCTCCTTTTTATTTTGTAGCTCATGCAAGATCTTGTGGTTAAGCCAAGGTGGTCTTTTGCCACATTTTCTATCTTTCCTACCCATCATCCCACCCTAGACAAAGGAATGTGGTTCCGCCTGCTTGAATGCATTGCCAAAGTAAATGAAGTGAGGAGAGACAATGAAATTACATTTATATGATGGGTAGACAAAGCCATCAGCATACCAGTGTGGAAGATAGCCACTCTCAACGGGTGATAGAAGCTGAAGCTCCAGGAAATCTTCCTGTCTTCTGCAGCAAGGTCACTGGACTTTGGAAAACAAAAGCAAGGAGAGAAAGCCAGTTTGGCATATATTACTGGGCAGATGCAAGAGGCTAGAGCTCCCATACCTCTAAGAAAAGTGGAACCTTTCAACCAAGGGGGTTGAAAATCTCTGGAAACCGAATATAGGTGAGGAACTTGCTTAGAACAAGACTAACTTGCTGAGTTAAATTTAGTCACTAGAAAGTGTTTTGTTTTAACTTTTCTTATCTCTTTCATTCTTACTAGAAATCGCTTACTCTTAGTCTTTGTTAATAAACTTCTTTAGTTTTATTATGTGAAGAGCAGTGCTTGCTGGTAGTGTCATCTAGTGGTTAGGGTGTTAGAGCTCAGTTTGACATGTTTGTTTCAGGTCTCAGAAAGGTACTCAGAGTGTCACACCCAGGAGTGCTGGACCAATTTTTACAGTGGGGGTGCTGATGATGCAAACCATGTATTTGGTGTTGGTTATTATTACTTCAAGTGAGTGGGTGTGGCAGCATCTCCAAGCACCCCTCAGTTCCAGCACCACTGGTCACAGTTAAATACAAAGAAGAACTGACTGTTAAGCTTAAGCAGTTAACACATGCTTCACAAGACAATTTAAGGTGAAACTAAAGGAGAAGATATGCTGGATCTGCCTGGATTCCCTTGTTTGGGTATCTTGGGAAGTGTGTCAAAGGTCCTTGGGGTGGGTTGTGGAGGATAAGGTTACAGTGTTTCACTGGGAAAGGACTTGATGATATCCTTAAACTCCTTAGTGAAATGTGAATCTGTTCCGCCTTGTCTTTAGCTGTGACACTGAGTATCTTTCCCAGACCTGAAGAAGAGCTCTGTGAAAACTTGAAAACTTGCCTCTTTCACCAACAGAAGTTGGTCCAACAAAAGATATAGTTTCATCCAGCTTGTCTCACCTCATTAAGCCAGCTTGTCTCTTTAATAAGTAGGGGACAAACATGGCTAAATCAACAAAGCAAACATGATTTCATATGTTTATTTAGACTTAACCACATGCTGTGAAATAGCAAAATATTACTGACAGAAAAACTGGAATGATTTCAAAGACAAAATCAGTCTTACAGAAAAAAACACCTTTTGTAGAAGATAAAATGGCAGAGATAAAAGATCTTATCTGTCAAAACTCTCCTTTGCTATGTGCCTACAAAACTTGACACCAGTTAGACTGCTCACGCGCTGATATCTGTCACACTGAACAATACAGTCTCACTGTTTCCTTGTATTCCCCCATCTACCTATTTGTATCCATCTCATGTCTTACAGTTAGATTTTAAGCTCTCTTACACAACACCTAGCACAGTGCATGACAGGGGCTCCTAAGTGAAAATAAATAATAATTAAATGACAAAAAAATAATTAATGCAGAGTTACAACTGCCCGGTGATAGCTCGTGCTCTTCCAGAATGTGAAGTTCAGCAAGACACAAACTTCCAAAAATAAGGAAGTATAGAATTAAGGTAAATGCCCACATGACTTTTCACCAGAGAATGTTGTGGTGGCCAAGACTATAACAGGGTTCAAAAAAGAACTAGATAAATTCAGGAGGATAAATCCATCATTTGCTATTAGCCAGGAGGGGCAGGGATGGTGTCCCTGGGCGACAGGTGATGGATCACTTGATGATTACCTGTTCTTTTCATTCCCTCTGGGGCACCTGGCCACTGTTGGAAGACAGGATACTGGGATAGATGGACCTTTGGTCTGACTCCAGTATGGCCGTTCTTATGTTCTTATGACTTTAACTCTGCCCTCTGGAGTTGGCAACAGCTATTCAGAATTATCTTCATACACTCCAGCTGCACTGGAGATGTAGCTCTATTAAATGGTGGAGGAATAGTTTGGGGCAGTTTTGATCTGGAAGAGCTGTGATTGTGATATGAAGAGATCTGGGGATTAGTCTGAGGGATATCATAGAACTGTCATGGTGATATGAGGAGATCTGGGTCTGAGTCCCCCCATATGTGTTATCAAAGAAAAGAGGCGTATGCATACCTTGTGATTCCATTCTGCATCATTTCAGTGCAGAATTGTGTAGGTTGTCAGTAGCATGGCATTAGAGTCTTCTTCTCATGGGTATTGTCAGTAGCAATGGGGGATATGAGAGTGGATTTAACGATGAGTAGGATAAAGGGTAGGTTTAGATGGTATCCTGTGTGCAAGGGTGAAGAGGTTACAAAAAGGGCATGATTTGGTTGTTACATTTTGCAGGTGTGGTATTCTGTCAGAGAAGCAAGCTCACTGCTTGACTATAGAAGTAGCACTACTGTCCACTAAGATGTAAAGAGAGCACGGGAGACAGACGGGGCGTATGAACCCCACATCAGCACTGAAGGGGCTAAGGAGCTGTTTTGGGCTGGAGTAGCCCTGCTGCACCTGCAAGTTGTGCCAGAAATGAAGGAGGCATTTAAAAGGAGGAACTGCCACTCAGCAGTAGGCAGCCTTAGAAGGGAGGAGGCTATTAAGCTTTCCAACCCCCAAGAAGAGGCCTGATAGCTAGCAGCACCTCTCAAATAGGTAACAAAGGTCCTTTGTGCTAAAAGGGGGAAGAGATGGTATCCTATAACTTGTGCTGGATACCCAGTGGACTCTGGCTGAACGTTGGCCATTCCAGGACCCTTCTGAAAAAAGAGAGGCCAATATCCTGGCTACAACTGCATGCAGTTTTTTTTCTTTTCCTTTTTGTTTAACTTCTTTTGCTAAGTATGGAATGATTGTTTCATCTAAAAGTCTGAAAAGGGGAGAGAGTCAGAAGGCCTTGGTTTAAGGGCTGAGAGTCCACTGCTAGGGTGACACTGAATGCCCTACTAGAAGGACTGGGCTTGTATGAGTGTACTTTCCACATAACATCCAAAGAGGGTGCTTTGATGGAGACTAATCCTTGAGTGGGAATGTGTGTGTTATGGGTGTATTGGGGCATTGCTCAAGGGAGGCAGAGTTGAGGATGTGTGCATGTTTACCTTAACTCTGTATTTTCTGGTTTTCAGGAGTTTGAATTTTGCTGAATTTGACATTCTGGAAGAGCACAAGTTATCACCAGGTAACCTTAACTCTCCATTAAATTTTGTTTTGCCATTTAATTTTTGAGCAGCATCACCTCTTTTTTAAACAGAAACTAGAACCTGTGAAATGCTCCTTTTTTCTGGGGGCTGTATCTCAGGAACCCTGTCCTCGAATGACCCTATATTTGGATCGTTAATCCTACGATACATTCCCAATGAGGTGTAGCACATTTTAAAACAGTCCATGTAAGCACATGGATTTTAGAGCACTTAGAAGGGGTGTGCTTTAAACAGAAAGGCCTTCCCAGTCTTACCTAGTGAAGAGCTGTTGCTCCATTATAATTCTAATACAGAATTGTGCTCTGCTATTCTGTATGTATAGTAATGTATGAAATTAGAGGATGAATGGAGGGAAGGGGCTCTCTGCATCCATCAGCAGTGTAGCAGTACAGAGCGGTATTAAGTGGCCCATTCAATGAGATGTTCTCAGTTGAAGGAATACCCCATAGAGATTAATATAGCACTGAGTTGTGTGCACTGCTTCATTCATGTCAGTGGGTGTTCCCGTTCCCCCTTCCCCCAGTGCTGGAGAGTTTCGGATATATATCAAGCACACCCATCATTCTCAAAGATACAAAGAGAGAACAAAAATAGCTGTCTACATTTTTTCTCTCTAAAAAAATATTTTTATACTGTCTGCTTACAGTTTCTAAGCTAGTTTTCAGGTTTTTCACGTTGTTCCTGCATTTTGTTCTGCTGTGTGACTAGTTCACACTGTTTTGGTATCTGTATATCTGTCAGTAGATTTAAGGCTATGTCTACACTAGAAATGCTAGTGCAGCATAGCTGCAGCTGCGCTACTCTAGCACTATAGTGTAGACACTAACTACAGTGATGGAAGGAGTAAATCCACCTGTCAGAGGCAGTCAATTCTTCCATTGACCTAGTGCTGCCTATATTGTGGCTTAGGTTGGCTTCGCTAAGTCTCTCGGGGTCTCTCTCCTGTTTCAGAAACACTTTAAATTAAAAACAAGTCTGGCATCCTCAACAGAGTCTGAAGTTTTCAGATTCATTAAGCCAGAACATGAGACCATCATTTCTCTTCCACAGCATGTATACTTTAAACAGTAGTAATTTGAATGCCAAAAATAACCTTGGTTAATCAGATCATATAGGACTGATTGAGTTATTTGTGTAAAGCTACCATACCACTGTAAAGAATGATTGCTATGTCAAGGGACAAATTATTTCACACCGAAGCTGTTTTATAAATGCTAACAGAATTATTTTTTACATCTTGAAGAACAAAAGTCCTTCATTATAGCTCAAGTTTTCGGACTACATCACCATTTCAATCTCTCTGAGCCCATGGATATTCTAAAGACCCATAACCACTCAGTGGACATACTTTGGAAATGTTTTATGTTACATGGATGCACAGTGTTGATCATATAGGAACACAAGACATTTAAAATATTTAAGAGTCTGATTCTATCTTTCTTATAGCAGTTTTACATTAGGATAATTCCATTAGCATCAAGGGAGTCACTCCTGATTAACATTGGTGTCCAGTCCTATAAATCTGTTCTGTGAGCCATATTCACTGAGCAGTTATATAATTGCTGTAAATTAAATCACGTGGTGATAACATAATCATGTATTCATGTACAGTGATTTTTACCCTTCTTCTTACGACTGCATCTTTTACCACAGTGAGATCAAAAAGTTCTCTCATTACTACTATCACTATCCTAGTATCTACAGGTGTGTGCCTCCAGCCTCCTAGTTTCTACTCCTTCCAACCTGCTATGTCTTTGGAGGCAACAACACTTATCCTCCAGACCTGTTCCATGAACAGGAGGAAATCTCCACCCCACAGCAAACTCTTCCCCCTTAAATTTACAGCTACTTAATTTTTTTTTAAGTATATAATTATAGAGTAGGTGAGAATCAAATTCTACTTGGTAACACAGCTAACTTCTCCAGCATCTTGCTGCTTCAAGCACCAGCAAGTACATTCATGATAGACGATACAGGTAGAAGAATATAGTCTCTGAGGCCACGCATATATTACTGGCACTATAGTGCCATAGCTTTGGTATCGTAGCTATGCCATTGCAACCCAATTCAGACTACCACAATGGATGGACTTTTGCCATCACTGTAGAAACTCCACCTGCCTGAGGGATGGTAGCATTCTTCCATCAACTTATTTGTGTCTATACTGGGGGTTAGCTTGACATAGCTACAGTGCTCAGAGGTGTGGATTTTTGTTGACCTAAGTTTTAAGTGTAGACCAGGTCTAAGAGTCAGCCTCATTGGCTTTATGAGCTAGTTTCAAAGGGGGAAGATTATAAGCCCTGATTCAACAAGGTACTTTAATACATGTCCATGTTTTTAAGTACATGATTTCAGTGTGACTACTAATGTGCTTAAAATTAGGCAACTGCTTAAATACCTTCCTGAATTGGGGCTTATATCCACATTGAAAAGAAATGCACCATCCATTCTAAGTGGTGCTAACCATACATTTGTATCCCAGCCAGGTCACCAAAAGGAAGATCACAACAAGCCACTGCATAGAGAAAAATCATAGTAGAACCACAGAAATAGCTCTCATTGCTATCATTGTGGAAAGCCATGAGCTACTGGACCATAAACACATCAACAGATTTGGTACTATTATTCTCATTCAAGTATGATAAGATCTGGTGACAAGAGACTGAGTTTTGCAAACTGGGAAGATTTATTTTGTGGAGCTTTAGAAACTATTTACAAATAAGAGAACAGATTATTTTACTGTCTTTCTGATATTCTATACTGTCTAGGTGGTGTTGGTTCCAGCAATGAAATGTAAATCTGACTGCATCACAGCAATTTTGCTGCTTGTATAAAGGTTAAAAAGACATTCATAATGCTGCTTCTAGCACTCTTGGAAATATCTTTAGATGAGAATAGCAATAATATACAAACTTTTTGTGGTCAGATACAGCACCATGATTTGCCTGTTCATACAGGCCCATGCCACTTCCTGCAGCTCCCATTGGCTGGGAACGGCGAACCGCGGCCACTGAGAACTGCGGGCAGCTGTGCAAATGTAAACAAATGGTCTGGCGGACCACCAGCAGCTTGCCTTGACTGACTGCAGGTTGGCCACCACCGATCTAAGTTGTATAAGGCTTTATAGATCAAAGTCAAGACCATGAATTGCACTTGGAGATATACAGGAAGCCAGTGGATTACCTAAAGAACCAGTGTAACGTGTTCTGTGTGGCTCATCCTGTCGTATAGCCAAGCAGTTGTATTCTGCATTTGCAGCAGTACTTAAGTAGATTCTAAGTTTTCAAGGATAACCAAACCACTACAATAATCTAATCTAGTTGTTACAAAGGCACAGATTAGTGTGGCAAGTTCCTAATCTACAAATTTAATGTTTTCAGATTCATACAAATTCACAAAGTTGATCTTGGGCACAAATGTTATCTGGTGTTCAATGAACAGACAGTGGTTCAAGGACATGTCCAAAATGTTAACCTCATGGACAAACCACCTGAAACACAAGAGCAAGAACCATCCTTCTTATGACGTAATAATTTCTTCAACCTAGCAGCATCACCTCTGGTTTGTCTAGTTTGAGCCTCAGCCACTTCACTGTCATCCAAATCCAGTCTGAACAAGACACTGATGAGGAGGAGGGGAGAGAGGAAAGACACTTCACCATTCAAGTCTGATGAAAATAAATCAGAGCCACAGGCCATATGCATCCTGAAGATAGTAGAGCCTGTACTGTCCCACTCTTTCCCAATGACCTCACAGTTCGTACCTGATGGATGCTAATAGAGCCTTGTGGAGCCCTACAAACTATCCATTGGGGCAGAAATGCAATTGCCTAAAAGCATCCTCTAGAACCTCTGACAGAAAAGGAGGAACAATGTTAGAATAAAATCATCTACCCTAGCCAGGGACCATGTGGGAGTTAATAGGAAGGAGAGCAAGTATGGTCCATTCTTTGGTTAGGATGCTACCTGAGGACTTGGGATACCAGGCTCGAGTCCCTGTTCTGCCAAAGACCTCCTGTATTACCTTGGGCAAGTCACAGTCTTTCTGTGCCTGAGTTCCCCATCTGTCAAATGGGAATAGTATTATTTCCCTACCTCAGAGGAGTGTTGTGAGTATGGTAATGGAGACCATATAAGTACCTAACATAAGCCTTGTGGTTAATAGCACCAAAGAACAGAGTGGATACTAAAACCATTATCACTCAACCCAACAAAACCAATGCCATCTCCAGTCCTAAAGCCAGATGGAAATGGATGAAGAAAATGTGAGGACTCTAGACTACACCTATATTTCCTTGCCATAGATTTCTTGATAACTTTCCCAAAGCAAGGGGGTTTAGAGACAATATGACAGGTGTCAGATTGCTGGCATCACTCAATGGCTTCTTGAGACATCACCTAATTAGCATTCATATGGAAAAAGTGGCCACCCTACCCAGTAGATTCACCTCCTCACTTTCTTTTACGGGTGTATGGGTCCTGCTTGCAGCTCAACACTTCATAATTACATCCTGATATATAATGAGCAAAATGGTCACAAACTCCACAGAGCATTTGTCTCCTCCACATGAATCAGCCAGAAGTTGCCACAAGTAGATGCAAAAGCAAACCAAACAGTCTGAATAATATTTTATATATCTGTAACACATTACCCCAAACTATTCAATAGAGAAGTAGAAAATCCATACTGACACTAGACACAACTGAAATGAACCAATCCATGAGATAACGGGCCACCACCAAATGGCACTGTCAGAAACTGGAGACAGGAAGTTTTGCCAAAAGACACAGAAACATGAGAATCTTTCGCATCCATGAAAATAAACAGGAGCTCATCCTTTAAGGTCTCGTGTGAAAGAATCACACAGACTGAACTGAGGAAAACTCCAACTATATACTTTGGACCAATTTATTTTTACTTGTATGTTTAATGAATATTACACACAGTTTTGAACTGTAATATGTTTTGCTGTATATTTACTGAAATTTCATGTATTTTCTTACCAATTCCCTACATAAGTTTTAAAACAAATAAAAGAAAAGCAGCAAAATAACATATAAAATGCAAACAATTCATATGAGAACCTGACAGCAAAATTGTTTCTATTCGGTATATTATTTTTATATAATCAAACTCTGTATTATATCTATATCATGTTTCATTCTTGTTTAAATAAAAAGTTATGGTATTCTGTCATTTACAATAAAAAATTATACTAAAAGTGTCAGTATCTAAAGCATGTTGCCAAAATCTTTAGACTAACAGAGCAACAACGTGATATAATATGATGTGATTTGAATCAGATGATTGCAATTCCATTTATATTTAAGATTAATATTTAAAGTAGTCTCAAAAATGACTGATATTGAGGCTGCTGGGAAAGATTTGGAAATTTTAAATTATTTTGTTTAACAATGTTTCCTTTTTATGTAAAGCACCTCTCAAACTAAGCCTAATTTTGCTTTAGCATTAGAGAAGTTAAGAGAAAACATGATAATTTTCACAGTTCGTGTCTGAGTTACAGGTTTCTATCATAAAACAGTTTACTCCTCCACCTATGCAATAAAAAACTCTGCTCAATTAAATTTAGGGAGTTCAAGGGATAAAAATTATTTTGTGGCTCACTACATTTCAAAACAGATAGATTCTGTGGGGCAAACCCTGAAGTCTTTACTCAGTTTTGACTCAATCCTCTTGCAAAACTCCCATTGTAGTTAACTGCAACCTCAGGATTTGAGCCTTTGTTTACAAACAGCTGGCTGATATAAGCAATCCCTGAAAATTAAAAAAAAATAAATTACCAATTAGAGCGAGAACATTTTGTAACCTTACCAATTGTATGCAAATGGAACTTGTTTACATGTTAAGTTTATAGCTTTAGACAGAATTTTAAATTGCAGTTTGAGATCTGCTGAAATCAGTAACACGACTGAATTCTTATATGATAACCAATGTTTAAATATGGTGGGTGTTGAAATTTAATATACAGATCTACTCGGTACACTCTCTAATATTTTGCACAATGCACTCTTTATATAAATCATCTACTCTGTCACTTTGGGGTGGTACAAACAGTTAGGAGGGGGAGGGGGAGGAGGAAAGTAACCAAAAACTAAAGATCACTTTTAATTTTTGAAATATCATGGCCCACTATCTTAATTGGATGAGACTTCACTTTCACAAAGCCATCACTATTCAGTCTTGACAGCATTTACATCATCATATTTGTTGTTGACATTCTGGCACTGCCCCTGGAAATCCATTAGGTTTTAGATGTAATTGTGACAGAAGAATATGTGGACAGTCTGCAACAGGAGGATGGAGGAAAGGCTATGTTGTTCCACACACAGTTCATTTAGAGTAAATAGACTCTTGAAATAGAAGCTATGTACTCAAATGACAAAAGTGATACATGCCGGAGGGAAGAAGGACTGTCTGCAAATAATCATTTTAGTCTGACAATTGGAAACTAAATATTGAGCTAACCTGTCACATGACATGCTGTCACAGTAGAAATTATCCAAGTTCTTCAAGTTCTATTACATTTAACTTAATACTGTTCACACATGACAACTAACCATGTTACACATTTCATGGCTTTGCATTTATCAGAGATATTTTCTTCTTTATGTAATACATATTAAAAATATTCTATTATAGCCATATTAAAATTAGATTAAAATAGACATTTAGGCAAATAATTGTTTGTGTTGACCTATAAAATCCTAAATGGCTTGGAATCAGCCTACTTAAAAGGCTACCTCTACCCCTATAATACACAGCCATAGAATCATATAAATGTAGGGCTACAAGGGACCTCAACTGGCCATTTAGTCTTGGCCCCTGCACTAAGGCAGGGCCAAGTAAACCTAGACCATCCTGACAAGTGTTTGTCCATCTTCTTAAAAACCTTCAATGATAGGGTTTCCACAACCTCTCCTGGAAGTCCATCCCAGAGCTTAACTACCTTAATAGTTAGAAAGATTTTCCTAATAGCTAACCAAGTCTCCCTTGCCGCACATTAAGCCCAGGGCTTCTTCTCCTACCTTCAGTGGACATAGAGAACAACTGATCCCTGTACTCTTTATAACAGCCCTTAATATATTTGAAGACTGCTATTAGGTACTGACTCAGTCTTCTTTTCTCAAGACTAAACAGGCCTTGTTTTTTTAATCTTTCCTCACAGATGATGTTTTCTACACTTATCATCATTTTTGTTGCTCTTTTTTGGACTCTCTCCAACTTATCCACATCTTTCCTAAAGTGTGCACCCAGAATTGGACACAATACTCCAGTGGAGGCCTCACCAGTGGCAAGTGGAGTCAGACAATTACCTTAGTGTCCAACGTACAACATTCCTGTTAATACACCCCCAAAGATTAGCCTCTTACACAATTACATCACAATCCCAGCTGCTTTTCAACAGTACTGCTGCCTAGCCCATTATTCCCCACAGTTTTAGTTAGTGGCGGTGCCAATGCTATTTCCTCCTCAATATAATAGAGGGTGTAGTTGAGTTAGCAAGGAATTTTCCAGAAGGGCCGTGGGACTTCGCACCCGTGGTCCAAAACAGACTGAATTTGGCAATGCTAAAGAGCCCTTTGTCTCACTTGGCCTATGAAGAGAAGTAGGGGAATTGAAGTACAGACTGATGTATAGGAAGGGTAGCAGGTTATTATGCACTGCAGCTGATTGGAAGGGGTGACCTGACTGTACTGAATCTTGGTTTTTAAATTGTAAATAACTGCTCAGGCACTCAAGAGCCACAAAGCTTATCCAGGCCCTCATCTCACATTTTGCAACTGCATACTGCAACCACTTCTTCTTCAGTCTTGGCGAATGTAATCTTGCACTCCTTACATCCATTCAAAATACTGCTGCAAAGCTCACTTTCCTGTCATCACTTTGATCACATCACTCCTCATTCTGCTTCCCTCCACTGGTTTCCCCCTTCTCTATCGCATGAAATACAAACTACTTGTCTTCGCTTTCAAAATTCTTAATGGCCTATCCTCACCTTACCTCTTATCCCTCAGATAGTACCACCATGTTGACTCCTGACATCCCAGTGATGCCAGCCTTCACCACCCACTTGTTACATTTTCATACAAGCACCTTTGTGCTTTCTCTCATGCTGTCCTTTTATGCTTATGAGAAGCTCCCTATTAACACCCACAAAGCTACCTCTATGTCTTTCTTCAGCTTCCTCTTTAAAACTCTCCTCTGCCATGATGCCTACAAAAAAAAACTTTGGCAGCTGGTTTTCTCACACCACTGTCTATCATGGAGACCAATATTGTCTTATTGTTTTCTTGTACTCCCCCTGCAAACTGTGGGTGTGCATCCATCTGTTATCTTTTGGGTTACAGTGAGTGTGAGAGCTCTTTGAGGCAGAGACCATCTTTTTGTTATGTACATGTACAGTGCCTAGCACAGTGGAGTCCTGGTACTACCTCAATACAAATACTCAGACAAAAACATTATAATTTCAAGTGGCTTTTTGTGGGAAATAAACCAGGTTCAAACTAACCATAGAGTATGGAAAAGAAAATGATTAGGGCCTGGTTCTGGCCAGTCCCGTATGTGCATACAAGGCCTGGGGAAGGATACAAGTAACTGTCTGCTTTTCCATTTGCATCTGTGCACGGGGGATGGCCAGAATCCTGTTTGGGAGCATGCAGTCCCTGACCCCTTCTAGTGTCTCTGTGTAAGCTAATTGGCCAAAAGGAGATCTCTGCAAGAGCAGGACTAAGGTGTGTCCATGCCCTTCTTGCCAGACATTGACCACAGGAGAGCTACCCCTCCAACTTGTGAACTTAGCGAACACAAAGGAGGGATTCTGGCTGACTCAGCTGGGAATTCCCAGCCACGGCATGGTATTTCTGCATCCCTCACACCTATGCCTTGAGTACAGAAATGCATCTTTAAAGCAAAGGTGCTAAAGTTTTGCCTGTTTCCATTCTAACACCTTACTTTCAGTCATTCAGAACTTTTAAAAACTGTTTCCTTTGGGGTTCGATTTTTCAGTGCTTGAGCTCAGATTTAAAATCTGTATTTTTGGAAAATCTGAGAAACAAATGATTGGGCCATTTTTTAGTAGAAAGAATAAAAAAAATTCTCCAGGAATGGAGCGTACCCAGCACTGGAGCATGAAGTTTCTATCCTACAGAGACCACAGCCACTGTTCCCTGACTTAGCCAAAGCTTGCGGCATAGACACATTTTCCAATCCATAGCATAGGGGGCGGTCATCTTCCAGGAATGCAGCTACATCAAGAAAAGTTTGGGAGTAGAAAATTTATAATTGTCAGGAAAATTGTCCTGAATGGAGAAAAGTGCCTTGGAATGTCCTGGTGAAATCCAGTTTTGACTTAACCAAGTTAAACAGAAACATCAGTTCAGTATACCTTTTCCTAGGCTACAGGGTATTTTAGATGGGGTCTTTCCCTCTTGCTCTATTCATGCCACCATCCAAATTGGGAGCCTGGATCAGCTGAAATATGATACACTTTGAGAATGGTGGTTGCCACATGAAAGCAAAGTTTCCCTTAAGCTATTTCCAATGGTCCTGAAGCCAACAGGTGTTCTCCTGGATGACAACCACCCCCTATGCCAAGGATAGTCAACAGGCAGACCGCAGACCAAATCCAGACCACCAGACACTTTTGAACAGTCCGAAAAATTTTTAATTATTTTTTTAAATTATTTTCTCTAGAGTCTGGATCTTGACTGTACCTTGACCAAGAAATTTGGACCTTGACAACAAATAATTGACTACTCCTGCCCTATGCTCTGGATCGGAAACTGTGTCCATGCTGCAAGCCTTCGTTCAGTCAGAGAGCAATGGCTGTGGTCTCTGGGGGAGAGAAACTATATGTTCTAGTGCTGACTGCTCTCCGCCTCTGCTGAAATTCTGCAGCTTCAAGAGGGGCTCCTTCACTCAGAAGTTGTGTCTAGCCTGAATGAATGGATGCAGTGTTTGACAAGTTCCCACCGCTTCAAAAATGTGAGCACCATTGTCCTGGAGTTCAGGGAAAAATTAAGGTTGCTGATGATGCACCTTAAATCTTGTTCATTTCCTCATGTTTGAGTGCTTAGCCATCGTTTTCAACATTCTCTTGTCACTTATTTAGTTGACTCTCAAAATACATTTACCTACCATGGGAAGCCAGATCATTGCTGAAACATACATCTCTCTCCTATGTATCTATATATTTACTTGATTTATTTATTTAATGGTGAGGACCAAGATATGCCTGCTTGCAAGATACTCAAAGCACAGAACTCTAAGTATGTTCTGTCATAATTGTCTATGTTCTTTCACAATGTACTTGGCTTTAGTTTACTAGTTCTTAGCACTTTTTTTGTTGTTGCAGCGACAAATAAATGCTATTGTATAGGCAAACATCTAACAATGTTCTTGTATTAATTATGCTTTCCACAAAAAATAAAATTTCCACTGTTAAATTAAGTTGGATATGAAATAAATATGTTTTGTTTGGAAGGATTGAAAGAGAGGGTTCATAATTGTCGGGTTATTTGTTTTTCATTACGGTTCCATTATGATGGGGTATGCTACTGTGACAGAATACACCCCTGTATTCACATCCTGTACGCTATTGTAATAATATTGTAAAGTATGCCTTGTAAAATATAATTTCAAAACACATTATTTGCTGGTCAGTATTGTCCTGATAGAATGTGTGAAAACACTGTATGTAAAGTTATAAAATTACTTTGTATGATGTTATTAATACATGTTCCACACCCCACAGCACTGCCCAAACAGAAGTTAGGTCTGTCCTAAATAAAGGAAGAAATGTGTGATTGCCTTAATTTTCATTTAAGCAAGTAAACAGAGTCATCAAGCAGGGAGGGAAAACAAAGGAAGTTCAAAGAGGTGAAAAAATACTTCTAGATAGACTCTGTTTCTTCTTAGCCAGAAATGTTTTTCAAGAGGAAGACAAACTATAAAAAGGAGGGACAAATCCCCCAAATACTCTCCTCTCAACCCATCTCATTCTCTACACCTGAGAAGACAAAAGGAAATAGCTGTTGGACTCTGGGGGAGAGGTCCTGACCTGAAAATTTGGTCAGTAATCTGCTGGAGCATGTGCTGAGAAAGCTTGCTTCACAAGTAAGATAGTTTCTTCAATACATACTAGAAAGCATTTTATTTTTATTTTTCTTGTAACCATTTCTGAATTTATTTGCAGTACTTAAAATCTCTCTCTTGCAATTAATAAACTTGTTTTACTGTTTCATCTGTTTAAGCTGAAGTGTCTGGGTAATATTTAAGGTAATGAACTGGCATATTATTCTGTCAAAGGAATACTGGACTTAATAATATTTGTACTGTCCAGGAAAGGGTTGGGCAGTACAGGACACATATTTCTAGGGAAAGAACTGGGACTGGGGTATGTTGGATTCACCCTGCAATATAATCAAGGTTGGTGTGTAACTGCAGCTGGCAGGATGCAGTTACACACAGACACTCCATGTACGGCTTATATGATGGAAGGCTGTTTGTGGGCAGCCCAGGAGGGAGCTAGTGCAACAAGGCATTGTAAGGTATCCAAGATTGCAGGGTAGAGGAGAGAGAGCCTCTCATGAGTCTGGATTGTGCCCTGGTATGTCACAGCCAGCCATCTGGACCTTGAGGGAATTCTGGATACTAGAATTGGGGGGATCGAATGGGAAACCCTGCCTTAATTTGAAATTTGTATCATCCCCCCAAAAAAATTTAACACATTTTTATGAAGGGATTAATCCACACGAGTGATTTTAGTGGGGGACATGGTATTATGCAGTGATAACTTTGAGAATTATGGATGCTTTGTAAATCATGTGAAATTGCCTTTACAAATTTCTTGAAAAAGTCAAAGTAATGACTCCCTATCAACATATAATTATGCATTGATTTCATCCTATATTAATTTTATTATGGCAAATTTACTTTAAATATGTTCTCTGCTTGTTTTGTCTGTGTGTATAATTTATGAACTGCTTACACAATGTAAATTTCTAAAAAAAAGCTTATTTCAAAACCATGTTTTATAGCTGTAGAACATGGACAAAGGGTGTTCTCATTTTAACAAGATATAATTTTACAAGCTAAATAATGTACTAATGAAAATATTTTTAATAGCATTTTCCTTTTTTCTCTCCCAGCTGATAGCAATTGAAAGGCAACAAAATGGCTGAGGATCCTGCTGAGAATTTGACTCTTCTTACCAAAAACCCGTCCGCCTGACTGGTCCAAGTATATAATCTGCAAATAGCACAGGAACACCTGAGGACTAAAGATACTTTATAATACATGCCCTGTTAGACAAGAACATGTTTATCAGCAGTTGCAGTCACTACATATGGACTCATTATTAGCTTTGCCTGCAGTACACTATCTGCATAATGTCATCAGTCCTACACCAGCAAAACAAACCTGATGCATTTTCAAGGCTGAGAAAGAGGCTCAAGCCCTGGATCTTCTACTTGTACTTCTCAGCGTTGAAACTCACAGAGTAGGAGACCGAGTTGCCAGCCTATTAATTGGAATTTGTGTGTAATATGCCAGAAGGTTTGTCAAAAAAAAAAAATCTATCACAGATTATATCCTTCAGAGGGCAAGAAAATCTGTCTGATGCAGCTGAAGCCAGAGAAGAAGACATCTTAAAATGAATAGCTGGACTGGACTTAATTGCATGGGAAGCAAAGTATCACAAAGACTGCCATACTACCTTCACCAGCAAAAGAAACATCCAGACAAAATCTTCACTATCCAATGACAAGGAAGTTGAGTCTATGCATAAAACATATTTCAGTGAACTAATTTCTGACATTGAGAATGACCTTGTTATCAACAGAAAAACTTTTCTTCCATGTTACAGAAATACCTGGATATTTTGAAAGGCAAAGTTCCAAGCAGTGAAACTTAGCTAACAAACTATTATTGTCTTTCAATTGCAGCATGACCCAAGTAAACCAGTGGTACCAGATGACAGAACAAAGGGAGTAATGGTCTTAAGTTGCAGTGGAGAAGGTTTAGATTGGATATTAGGAAAAACTATTTTACTAGGAAGGTGGTGAAGCATCGGAATGGGTTACCTTGGGAGGTGGTGGAATCTCCTTCCTTAGAGGTTTTTATGGTCAGGCTTGACAAAGCCCTGGCTGGGATGATTTAGTTGGGAACTGGTCCTGCTTTCAGCAGGGGGTTGGACTAGATGACCTCCTGAGGTCCCTTCCAACTCTGATATTCTTTGATTCTATGATTAAACCAGAGCAGTAGTATAGCAGTAGTTTGTCTTTGGAAGATGACATCAACAGAGGTGCAAAGCCTACACCTAAACACATCAGGCTTGAAGCATCCAGACACTATATGTCAGGTTCTAAACATGCAGTAACAACAATGAACAAACTAGCACACTGTGTCAGTTATACAGACCTAGAGAGGAATGACACAGGTATTGCAATGGATCTACATGAAAAAGCAACCAGGGACAATATAATAGTTCCATAAAACAAACAGCATGGTGAGTTTGTTCGGTTTGCTGCAGACAATAATGATATAAATGAGGAAATTTTAGATGGAAAGCAGACAACCCATGCCCCAACTATGGTACTCTATCAGTGTCAGACTCGCTCAGTTCCGGAAGGCAGCTTTTGCACAGTGACAGCTCAGGCTCAAAGAAAGAAAACAGCACTGCAAAGATAATCACTTTAAACTCCTGCAATGTGCTAAGACATACAGGAGTACAATCATTATGGTAGATTCCCTACACTAATCTTGTGGGGAAATTAAAAAGTAACGGACATGCTGATGTTAAGGCTTGCTGACAAGCCGCTAACCTTGCTCTGCAATGGATAATTCTAAGATGCTGCCCAACTAAGCTATTTGAGATTGAGTTTAAAAAGGTGAATGCTCAGCAAGC
Source organism: Chelonoidis abingdonii (assembly GCF_003597395.2). Classification (NCBI taxonomy): domain Eukaryota; kingdom Metazoa; phylum Chordata; order Testudines; family Testudinidae; genus Chelonoidis; species Chelonoidis abingdonii. Next base: position 52,694,151 of record NC_133783.1, read on the forward strand.
ACCAAGGGGCACAGCTTTTAATATGATTTCATCGACCATACCAATAGTTACATCTTTTGGGTAGTGTTTAATGGTGCCAGCATCACCTACTGAATGGAGTATTATACAGTTTTCGTTGTCTTGAAGAACATCAGTAAGGTGACTAGAACACTTGCCAAGATTATAGTGCCTTGACTTTTGAGGAGGCTTGTCATAAACAGATAGCTAACGGTTAATGTTTCTTTCACCTGTAAAGGGTTAACAAAGGGAACCAAACACCTGACCAGAGGACCAATCAGGAA
>NC_133783.1:52694942-52700484 GCF_003597395.2 Chelonoidis abingdonii
CCCCAGGGAACGTTTTGGGGAGACCCGAGGGAGTCAGGCCCTGGAAATTCCTGGCTGGTGGCAGCAATATCAGATCTAAGCTAGTAATTAAGCTTAGAGGGTTCATGCTAGCTTCTCAGTTTATGAACGCTAAGGTTCAAATCTGAGTAGGAAGCTACAACAAGGCTATATATATATTGGGAGACCAAAGAGATCCCGTGGAGGTGCCTAGAAGAATTTCAGAATAGAGTTTTGAGAATGTGTGTTTTCCTCATAGACATTTCTGGCTGTAATTGGAAAGAACCATGAAAAGAGTAGTCTGGTATCACAGGTGTATGGTAGCAATTTTAGCAGTCTACTTATAGGCAAATCATACAACTATGGCCCACAAGGGCCCCATGCACTTGAAATAGAGGCGGTGGCAGGCATTTTGTAAATGGGTATAAGACAATGAGATCGACTGATGTAGACTTCACCAACAGCAAGCTTCAGGAATGGCAAAATGTGGTATCAAACAATGATGCAACAAGTCTAACAGCAACACTTTCACAGATGAGTCATGCTGTCAAGAATGTATAGGATGTATAGCACAGATTTCACAATTTTGGAACAGCAGCTTCCCAAACCTTTGCATTCTGGGATGATTACATTGAAATGGTTAACATCATAATTCATTTAATCAGAGCAGAACATGGAAGCAACTGGGACCCACATCTTGCGGCAGTTGTAGAGATGCCACAACTTATTTTTTCCCTTGACCGCAGCAACTATGTCCATTCTGCACATTAGTGATATGAAGCTTTTGCCAGATTATGCCCCAACAGTTCATGACTGGTTGTGCAGGGAAATCATTCTGTAGCTTGGTCTAAAAATAAAATTCAGCAAAGTTTGGACAGCCATGGTACCTGAAAAAACAGCAAACTGATCGAAAAGCAAAAGGGGGTCTAGCAGGTTTCATGTTGAAACCAGGAGCCCTGGTTTATGATTCATCACTGCTCATGAGCACTCAGCTACCACAACTTCCACAACGGTAATGTGTGATTGGAAGATTCAAACATTTTACAAGGAAAACACAAGAGTCTTCACCATGTTACATGCAACATGATGAAGGCTATGTGAGCAAAGTTGTATATGCCATCACCAACTTCAAGACAAACTCATGACTGGCTAGCACTCACCAACATTCCAACTGGCACAGAGTTACCACCAAGCTTGTGCCAATGATACAAGAATCAAAGTAATGAGACATCTTGTGCAAGACATAAATTCAAGTACCACTGGATCCTTTGAACCACTGCACAAGCTCAACATCAAGACATCTGCACCTCTAAGTAAGAAGAACAAATTGAAGTTAGGAGTGATAAGACTGTGACTATCAGTGCAGACAGAATTGTTTAGCCATCTTGTCTTAGCTGCACAAACAAGAGAGTTCTGAAGAAAGTTCTCACACACAAGTTCTACATGCTCTAAGCACATTCCAGTAGTTTCCTGAACAAAACTGCAAAGGGTAAGCTATTGCCTGAGTCAGAAAAAGAGAGTTAATGTATCAGCTACCAGCATCCAAGTTGCTCACAGCTTGGACAGTGGATAGCATGGCTGTAATACAAATGGCCGGGCAATGAGGTGCAACTAGCTTTGCAGAACTTGCTAAACCAGCCTCTACAGAGTTACAAAGCTGCAGAAAACTAGATAGCGTCTTTGATCGATATGATGTCAAAGATTCAATTAAATCTTTCAAGTGTTCATGAAAGCAACGCTCACAAAGCAATGACGTCAAAATCCACAGTTCCAAAACATGCATCCCAATGCAGTGGAGTAAGCCAATGGGAATCCCAAGAATAAAGCACATCTAGTAAAAAAAGGAATTGTCAATCATGGTGCGATATGGCAGTAACATTTTGACCTAAATCAGCAGATTATTGCAGGTGGATTCAAGTCTGGTCTCATTGCTTGTATGGTCACTTCAGGTAAACCAACAAGATCCATTCTCATTGCATGAAGAAGCAGATACTCAGCTTCTTTTTCATGCTGCACATGTTTTACAAGAATACCTTTGTGTAGTGGTGTGGTCTCCAGACACTGATGTGAATAAAATGTACACAGAGAACTGCAACAAGTTGGAAATAACTCAATAGCTTTGGTTTTGTAAAAGCCAGGCTTATTCCAACCCACACGATAGCTAATTTCAGCCAACTACTGTGCAGAATGTTGCCAGCAACACACACACACCGATTGTGTGTGATTCAACCAGAAGTCTGGCAAGAGTTGGCAAACTAAAGTCATACAAATTTGTCAGGAAGAATCCACATAAATTTAGAAGCCTTATCATTTTTGGTGTTGGGGTGAATATACCTCCTCCACAGCTGGAGAACTTCTGATAACCTTTCTCTGTGACCAAGGCCTAACTCAGCAGACGTAAATGGTGTGTACTATAAGCTTTTCTGTCACAAACAGGCCCAGAATGCGGCCCTCCCCCCAATTTATGATAATCTTCCACAAAAAAACAAATGTGCAAATTACCAGACCCTTATCTGGAACTGAGCCAAGGAGGCTCAGCATGACATCCTTTCCACAGTTGGAAATGGCTGGTATCATGACAAGGATGGACACATTTCTCCAACACTAATGACACAGACACCTGCCCTAAAGCACTCCAGGAACTCACTACACATGGGTAGAAAAAAGTCAAATGTCTGTGCAACTGCAGTTGTTAAGGACAGAGCATGGCATGCGTACAGCCTTGCTTGTGTACTGGTGGTGAGGACTCTTATAATCCTCAAAGTTTCCAATGTGGGTCTAGATGAGTCTGAGACTCTAGGTGGTTCAGACTTAGACATGTAGCATATGGCAAATATATTAACAATGTTAGACACACGTATACTGTCATATTGTCCATCACTGAGAGGGAGTCCATTGGCCATTAGTGTTTTGCTAGCACGATAGTGTGCAATGGTATATACTTGTGATAATAACTATGTTATTTAAAACTTTTGTGTTAATTAATAATCTGTTCATTTATCAATACAAAACATAAGGCCAATATTCTTTAAGTAATGAGCCTTATTAATACTTTGTGTCAAACAAAAACTGTGTAATTAAAATTTGTTTTGTCTTCTAAAATAAAATTTGTTTAAATCCCATTTTAGTGATCACTTCTTCTTTCAAACTTGTCTTGACAACTTAGCTATATTTTTGTGGTCTTTTCATGTGTGAAAAAGGTTGTTTTGATCTGGGTACAAAAATCTTGCATTGGATCACCTTGCTACTACTTTACACCACCTTATGCACCCTAGGTAAGTGCCTAAGGGACACTGTTATTAAAATAACATAGTTGTTGCTCTCTGTATGGGTGGTCCAATGTCCCCAAAAATTTCCAGCCTGGGCCTCCAGACAAAGAGCTCAATCCACAGGTCCCTTCAATTTCCTGAGTTTGTTGGCAGAATTTAGGGACCAGGAAGGAAAATTTTCAAGGTGTAGGTGTATCAGAGGGGTAGCCGTGCTAGTCTGGATCTGTAAAAAGTGACAAAGAGTCCTGTGGCACCTTATGAACTAATAGACATTTTGGATTCATCTGATGAAGTTAGTATTCACCCACGGAAGTTTATGCTCTATAAGTCTGTAAGGTGCAACAGGACTCTCTGTTGCTTTTTACAAAGTGTAGGAGGTCTCCAAGCAACCAGGCCCAGTTGCTTTGTATGCCAGGCAGTACAAGGAAGTTTGGGACAAGAAGTGGGGGAAGAGGCTGCTCTGATCATTGCACAAGGAGACTGAGTATCAAAAAATCACAAACAGTGTGCTAGTTCTGTTTGTCCTTGGGCCTGAAAAAGCCCACCCTCTGACACACTGCTTTATGCATCAGTGGGAGTAGAGACTCAAAATATCATCAGATACAAGTCATTTTGATTTCAAATACTTTTAGTTATAGTAAAATGTAGGAGTCTCACTCTATTTATAGAAACTCATTTTACTGACATGTACCCAACAGAGTACACATGAATGATACTGCTCCTTTAATAAAATCAAGTTCTTGTTTTTAAAATATAATTGGCATTTTATAGGCTGTTAAAATGAACAACGCTCAGCATGTTTATATTGCTCTGTCTCCCCCAGATTGTGTCCCATTCTGCTAACCACCTGTCCAACTTAACTTTGATTGGCTACATATCTTCTGCAAATAATTCAATAGGAAACAAACATGTTACTGTTGTATTAAAAACAGAGTGTGTACTGGGACCTAAGCTTCTTGGTCAGTGTAGGAATTTTCCAGGCATCTGGTTTGTAGCTCACATTGCATGCAGTGAATTATATCCCAGTAATTGAGAATGATAAATGATTTGACCCTCTCAAATGTATAATGAGGAAAAAACAGCACAAAAAGATCCAAGGTTTGGGCAAGTTTAGCCTCAAGGATAAAACATTTGTAACTTGATACCAGCTAAGAATCCCAGTGGGTACTCTTGTTTGGATAGCATGTCACATATCCTGGGTAATATGTCTTATATTGTGGGAAAGGAGAAACACTAGTATTGATCTTCTGGTTATGAAAAACATGTATAATATCAAACAAGTTATAGGTTTTGAATAGTAAGGTTAAAAACACAACCTTTAGTTTGGGGATGTTTTCCCCACATAGATATTTTATAAATCCCTATAAAATACTAGACTAGTTTACCACATGAGTAGAATATGACAGCTAAGTTACGGACATATGTTAATGTCACCTCAGCAGGATAACTGTCCTGTCTTCACACCACCACATCATTACTACGGTGACTTTAACAAAGTATAAACTAAACACAGACTTACAGTTAACTTCATCAGCATGAAAAATTAGCAGTTTCATGCTGGCATTTCACATTTGGATGCCATGCTGTGTTAAGAGATTGTCCCTGGACCAACCTGCCACTCGTATGTGAATCAAAGGCAAAGGTTATATCATCTGCTATCATGTATCTCCTTTCACAGCTGGTCATCCTCTCTCTCAGCATTGAGTGGGAATTGCCAAATGAACTTCTTGTCAGAAACTGAAAGAAGCGCTCTCTCCAAAGCTCCAGATGAGAGTGCGGGAAACAAGGCAGCTATGGTACATGGCGTGGGAGGGGAGGGGAAGGAATGAGGAGGCAGGAATTTATTGTGCAACACTGAACAGGCAGTGATAAGGAACAACAGTAATGGGAAGGACTAGTTTTAATTTGCCCTAAATTTGATTTGGAAAATACCATGCAACACTTGCATAAGAAATTTTGTATAAAGTGATAGTATATGGAAGGAAGGGGAAAAAGAAGGAAGATGCAAAGATAAAAGGGGAATGACAAATAAAGGAAGATGAGAGCTGAAAGAAAGCACTCTTGCTATATTGCTTCTGTCTCCAGTTTCCCTCTTCCTTGTCTTCATGGGCAACCATTTCTGATAACCAACAGAAACGGACCTAAAACAAACTCATTCCTCTGCTCTGCCCATGTGTCATAAATGGATAGGTAGGTAAGGGTTAAGTTTCTTTTACCTGAAAAGGGTAACCGAACACCTGACCAGAGGACCAATCAGAGAACTGGATTGTTTAAAG
>NC_133783.1:52700937-52744195 GCF_003597395.2 Chelonoidis abingdonii
TAACTGAAACCCCAAGCTCCGTACCAGCTTGGGTTTTGGGCTGCCACCAGGTCAGGTAGGTAATTTACTTTGGGGCCTGACCTCCCCTTGTCTCTCTCTGGTGTCCCAACCCTCCCTTGGTGGGACCATGCATTTCCCCAAATCCCTTGATGCTAAAAGCAGGGGAAATACGCCTCCCCTCCTTTTCGGCTTGCCTCGCGCTAACCTGGTGTGACCAAGAAACCAGCTTTTCTGCTTTCCTCAGGACAATGGAGATGCAAATACCACAGTGGGCTCTGCACCCAACTTGCTCCGGAACGAGAAAACTGTACAACCAGAGACAGAGAGAATTCGTCGTCTCTTTCCCGTAAGAGTCTGTCTCTTTCCTGGACCCAAATAGGAAATAGGCCCACAGCTGCCTTTTCCCTTTGCCTCCTAGGAAAAGACACTTCACAAGGTTAAAAGATACAACTTTATTAGAAAAAAAAGATAATATCATACAATCATCTTGCATTAACGAAACTCAATACAGGCCTTGCGTATAGAAAATCTATAAAGAAACAGTCTGATTTAACAGATTTGCCCAATTACCAGCACAACAACTTACCATGACAGGTAAATATCCCCCAAAGACCAATCATAGTGAATTACTTTGCGGTTCCCGGCTACTTAAGATGTTTAGAAGAAGTTATTAGGAGAGAGATTCGAAGAGACTTGTTCTTCATAGCTAAGGAAAACAACAAAGACACCGAGTATACAAATTCCCGCCCCTGACTTTAAACAATCCAGTTCTCTGATTGGTCCTCTGGTCAGGTGTTCGGTTACCCTTTTCAGGTAAAAGAAACTTAACCCTTACCTACCTATCCATTTATGACACCATGATCCAAAGATATGCAGACTTAAAACTGTAGAAGATCAGTACTGCTAATGGTCTGCATTTCTGTTTTAACATAAGGACTAGGATTTAAATATGAATGGAGAAATCTCCACAGAGATGTTACAACTAACTCTGGGTCCCATTTTCAGAGTAGTAATTCAGATAACAACAACATATTTATCATGGTTTTAAAATAAAATGAATTAAAGCACAGAGATGGAATTACTCAGGAAGTAGTTCAATAGATAGTCTCAATTTGGCATATCTGTATGGTATGATGGACTTCACCCTATGGATTCCATACTGTTTTATGGAGGATAGAGTATGTATTTAAAGCACTGTGTTTGTATTCTGCAAGACAGCAGCTTCTTCTCATCTTCCAGTTCCATACAATCTGAGTAGATTGTTTTCATCCGGAGGACTGACAAGCCAAGACAACATGCATGTGTGACTGAGGCTGAGGGAGGGAGCATTTCAAACTTACTAAATTTGGTAAGTAAAGATGATTTGGTAAAGGAATATATAAGACTGTTCCCTTTTATTTTGCAAACGTAGAAAACTTTTATCAACATTTAAAAATGTTATCACAGCTCTGAAACGTTTGACAAAGCATATCCAGCCAACCAACTAAAAAATGTCATTTCCACACTAAAATGACAGCATTTTCCTCCAAACCACTTTTCAAAGTATTTCAAAAATCAAGACGCAAGAAGAAGAGAGAAAAAACAAGTTCTGAAAGACAGTTTTTAGTCACAAGCTCTCTTATTATTTGTCATTACAGTAGGACTTTTGGTTCCAATACCTAATCTGTAGTCAGTTAATCTATTTTCTACGGCACTTTAGCTGAGTTTCTGTCTTGTATGGAGCTATCAGTTGAGCCAAAAATACATCTGTATTTTTCATCTTCTAAATTAAAGACAAAATTCCTGCCTGCTTAACCTGCTCTTGTATCTTTTTGTGTCAACCAATCCCATCTCAGTCACACTGCCAATGAAGCCAGCCTTGCCCACCCATTAATTAACTTTTACACAAATATTTCTACATGGATCTACAGTGCTTCTTCAGCACATGCTGCCCCACAAGTAATGGATCTCTAAGGCTACTACCTTCTCCTGCTCTTTTTCTCAAGATCTACCTTCTGCAGTGATGCCATAAGAAATTGGCCAACCAAGGATGACTAGGTTGAAGGATAGATGAATACAGCTGGTTTGTTATCTACAATATTGAAAAAATATTGTGAATCTATTTATTTATATATAAACTATTATATTTGATAGTATCCTTCTCTCTCATTCTTCACACATCACTTGTCTTCTTTGTAACTTTTTAGGCAGGAACCAAATATGTCTGTGTGTTTGGTACAGCACCTAGCAAAATGCAACGCCCCTAATCATAACTGAAACCTCTGGGCTCTACTACAATTCAAAATAATCATGATCGCCACCACCACCAAAAAGAGAAGTTGGATATCAGTAATCATTTTTTCTCTTGAGAGTGTGCTGCATCTGCATAGTCTCACATATGGTACTTGCACCTCCTGGTGTTGAGTGGTAGAATCTTCTAGCCAACAGTGTTTGCAGGGATATTACTCTGTAAAATATTCCACAGTTCAATGCCAGGAGGCGCCAAGCCCATGAGTGGGAATATGCAGAGGCCACTCAAAGAAGACAGAGTATTCAGAAACATATTGTGTTATTTTGCCCAAAGTTAATACAACATATTCTTAATACATTTCTCAACAGTAATTTTGTTGTCATCTATGAAAAATGAGTCAAATTAAAAAAGTGAAAAAAAAATTTGGCAATCTTTAACCACTTCTTCATTTCACCCAGCACATACGTAATTCATAAATGAAAGAAAAGTTACCAGGATTCTCTTTCCTACAGCCTTTTTTCCTAATTGAGTTTGCTCTTGTCATAAGCATAAGTCCCAATTCTGAACCTTAGCGTCCAAAATGTGGGTGCTTGCATGAACCCTCCAAGCTTAATTACCAGCTTGGATCTGATAGCGCTGCCACCAGACAGGAATCAGTGCCTGCCTCACTCTGGTCTCCCCAAACCTTCCCTGGGGGACCCCAAGACTCAGATGCCCTGAGTCTACAACAAAGGGAAATAACCCCCTCCCCTTGTCTCCTCTTTATTTCCTCCCCGGCTTCCCCTCCCTGGATGGCCCTGGACGATCACCCTATTTCAATTCCTTGAAATGCAAAACAGAGAGATCCAGTTTCTTTCACCCTCAGTCAGAGTCCCTGCAAAGGTAAGCTTTGCAACTCTGACACAAAGAGATTTCCCCCTCCCAGTCTTTCCCTGAGAGAGACCGTAACCCTGGCACAGAGATTCCTATCCCCCTGAGCCTCAACTAGAAAAGAAAATCCAACAAGTTTTAAAAAGAAAGCTTTATATAAAAAGAAAGAAAAAGACATAAAAATGGTCTCTGTATCAAGGTTGACAATATACAGGGTCAATTGCTTAAAAGAAAAATGAATAAACAGCCTTATCCAAAAAGATATACAATTTAAAACATTCCAGCAAACTACACACATGTAAATACAAAAACAATATAAAAACCTATTGTCTTCTACCTTTTGTACTTACACTTGGAAACAGAAGATTAGAAAAGCCTGGAGATAGAGATCACTCTCATAGCCGAGAGAGCACAGAGCAGAGACACAGACAAAAGACACACACCCAAAAATTCCCTCCCTGAGCTTTGAAAACTCCAGTTTCCTGATTGGTCCTCTGGTCAGGTGTTTGGTTCCCTTTGTTAACCCTTTACAGGTAAAAGAAACATTAACCCTTAGCTATCTGTTTATGACAGCTCTACATATTTCAGTACATCACATAAAGTATTAGACGAGGTGCCAAAGTACTTTGTTAACAAACTTATTTCCCAGATGTGGCTAAAACAGGGACAGAAGGCTCAAATGTTCTAACATACCTAACAATTCAATTACAGTTATTGTGTGGTGCCATCACATATTTTTCTTCAACAATCAAACAACCTCAGCTGGAAACTCCAAGCAATAACATAAATAGAGGACCATCTGGCAAGAATAATTAAGGAAGGCTGGAAATAAAACATTAATTAGTGCAGTATTTTAAACGACCTTCAAAGGCCTTATAATAAATTTATATACAAAACAGATAATCACTTATTTCATGTAGAATAAATAATACCAATGTTTAAGCTGCTGTTATATATTATTGACAACCTGATAATGAGATTCTCATACAGAAATAAGACAATAAAATTGAAATGGAAAGTAACTAAATAACTCTGGAATGGTAGCTCAGTTTTTGGCTGATCGGATCAATGACTGACATGAATCAAGCCTGTACCAAAATCTATACAATAGAAAGGAACAGATCAGTAAACACGTGTGGGAAGTTACATTGCTTTTAATGCATTTACATTTGTTTTCTCATGTTAGAGGCATGGAGGCGAGGGAACTGTGAAACAATCTACCTCAGCTATGTGAAATAGCAAATGATGAAGTAAAACTTGCACTTTGTGAAATGTCCAAAGTGGATACTGCTGGAAATAATGAAGAGACAAGGTGGGTGGGGTAATATCTGTTACTGGACCAATTTCTGCTGGTGAGAGAGACAAATGTTTGAGCTTACACAGAGCTCTTCTTGAAAGCCTGTCTCTTTCACCAATAGAAGTTGGCCCAATAAAAGATTACCCATATTGTCTCTCTTATAATCCTGGGACTGGCATAGCTACAACAACACTGCATACAGCAATGCATTCTTGTTCAGCAATATTTAAAGCCACCATAAATTAATGTAAAGAATGTTCTCTGATACCTTAACATATTTTCCTCCTTTTTCTGTTGTAATGCAAACAGATGGAGTCCACAGCCACTAATCTATTGATATTTCTTAGTCTTCTATTATCCAGAAAGGCATGCAATTCAAATAAGAACCATTTTCTTAAAATGCGATACAGCCATGCTGCTCACAAAAGGACAAAGTATCATTGTTGTTATTGTACTTTCCCCCACGCTAAAATGCATTTTAAATGTACATATAAACTATAAAAGCTGTTATGTCTGTATATTGCGTTATGATATGCGTTATGTAACAATTTGTTTCCAATATTCTTAATCACTGTCAATCTCTGTTCTTTGATGATAAACTTATTCTTGTTTTCACTATACATATATCTAAGTGTTGTGGTGATTATCCAAAGGAGTGATACTGAGTTGAATTTTACAAGCTGGTAAGCACTGTTCCTTTGGGAACAGCAGACCTGGTAACTGAGTATCCTGTGGATAAGGGACTGGATGCTATAGGGAGTGCTCCGAGGATGCCGCAGTTGGTGTGTGCCTATCACTACTTATACAGAGGAGAGGGAGGCCTGCAGAGGCCTCGAAGGCAGTGCTTGTGCTGCCAGATGCTGCTGGCTTCAGGGACACAGCAGGCATAAACAGACAACACTTTCTCATGCTAAGAGCATCTGATGGTGAGGAGCCTCAAAACCCTCGATAACCCTGGGGAGTGTCACACACACGGTTCCTTCATATTCTCCCTGGTTTTCACATGCTGCAGTCCTTGGCACAACACCTTAATGGGACAAAACACCTCTATCCATGCCCCCATGATCAAGAACTCAAGGGATGGATAATTGTACATTAATGTATTCAAATTAAATAAACACTACAAGAAACATTTGGTTTCTGAAAATTGCCACACAGTAGCAAGCAATGTGGCATAACTACTTAAGTCACAATTTATTGTCAATTTAAATTGTATTGGGTATACAATGTACAGCAAAACCATTTCAGATAAAAAAACTAACTTTAGCCAATAGAAAATAAACATGGAGCAGCACAATACATCCAGGAGTGGACTGAAATATGCCCATTTATTCCAGAATTTGCCAGTCATTGTAACCCTCTCTACATTCAAAGAATTCATAAAAAGAACAGTATTTTCACCAGAGAATGGAGTATTCTCTCGTCCACATAATGCCAAATGATTACACACACAAAGAATGCATCTTTTTTCATGTTTAAAAAAAGATCTTAGTTCAAGAAACTACTAACAACCATTTTAGATTCACTCTGTTCCATTAGAAGAGCATGAGCTACTAAAGCAAAGGATGATGACTTGATCTAAAATATGATATGGGTAAAGGTTCCTGAGTATGTGGAAAGTTGCTCCATTAGGCTTAATAGACTTCTAAATTATATGGATTTCCTACTATTATTTGCTTACTAACCAGTGATCAATTAAAGTCATTGTTCCATTATGATTTTTAGGAGCTACAAAACAGTAAGTCAAACTTTCAGAACAGCGGAAGTCCATCTAAATCCAAATATATGTACCTCTAAGTCTTTGAACCATCCTGTAAATAGGTCACTGCTTAATATGGTTGACAGAATACAAGTATCATTATAGAAACTAATGAACTGCTTTTTGTGTAGCATGAAATGGAAAATCTGTCTAGATGAAGTCAGTCAAGGAACTGCAATGATAATTTGGCAAAGATAATAAAAGTTCATGGTAATTATGGCATATTGCATATCAAAAATTTGGATTTGTTAAATATGTTTTAACAGGTAAAATGTTATTGGGGAAAAAAAAGGAAGTGGTTTTTACTTGTAACTTTCTCTTAATAAAGCAACTAATTTTCATGTTGAAAACTTTCATTTAATATCTACCATTCAGGTTTCATGAACATTACTGGCTGAATCTGATCATTCTCTAATGCTACTGTGGTTGACAGTGATTAGAGCAGGCAAATGGACTGGGACTCAGGAAGGCACTCTGCTATACCAACTCTGCCACTGTGTGAACCTGGGCAAGTCATTTCACCTGTCTGTGCCTCAGTTTCTTGATCTGTAAAATGAAGATAATAATATCCATCTTAGTAAAGTGCTTTGAGACCTTTGGATGAAAAGTGCCATATGCATTATTTGTATTATTTTCATTCTCAGTAGCTGTATGTCCTTGTAACTTATTCACAAAGGAGAATGGAAAGCCATTTTGTGCATGAAAGGCAGCTACATTACAAAGTATCAAGTATCAGAGGGGTAGTCTTGTTAGTCTGGATCTGTAAAAGCGGCAAAGAGTCCTGTGGCACCTTATAGACTAACAGACATATTGGAGTATGAGCTTTCGTGGGTGAATACCCACTTCGTCAGGTGCACGTAGCGGAAATTTCCGGAGGCAGGTATAAATATGCAGGCAAGAATCAGGCTAAAGATAACAAGGTTAGTTCAATCAGGGAGGATGAGGCCCTCTTCTAGCAGTGGAGGTGTGAACAACAAGGGAGGAGAAACTGCTTTTGTAGTTGGCAAGCCATTCACAGTCTTTGTTTAATCCTGAGCTGATGGTGTCAAATTTGCAGATAACTGAAGCTCAGCAGTTTCTCTTTGAAGTCTGGTCCTGAAGTTTTTTTGCTGCAGGATGGCTACCTTTAGATCTGCTACTGTGTGTCCAGGGAGATTGAAGTGTTCTCCTACAGGTTTTTGTATATTGCCATTCCTAATATCTGATTTGTGTCCATTTATCCTTTTCATAAGGACTGTCCAGTTTGGCCGATGTACACATAGCAGAGGGGCATTGCTGGCATATGATGGCTTATATTACATTGGTGGACGTGCAGGTGAATGAACCGGTGTGATGGTGTGGCTGATCTGGTTAGGTCTGTGATGGTGTCGCTGGTGTAGATATGTGGGCAGAGTTGGCATCGAGGTTTGTTGCATGATTGGTTCCTGAGTTAGAGTTACTATGGTGCGGTGTGCAGTTACTGGTGAGAATACTTCAGGTTGGCAGGTTGTCTGTGGGCGAAGGACTGGCCTGCCACCCAAGGCCTGTGAAAGTGAGGGATCATTGTCCAGGATGAGTTGTAGAATCCCTGATGATGCGTTGAGGGTTTTAGCTGGGGACTGTATTGTGATGGCCAGTGGAGTCCTGTTGGTTTCTTTCTTGGGTTTGTCTTGCAGTAGGAGGCTTCTGGGTACATGTCTGCTCTGTTGATCTGTTTCCTTATTTCCTTGTGCGGGTATTGTAGTTTTGAGAATGCTTGGTGAAGATTTTGTAGGTGTTGGTCTCTGTCTGAGGGGTTGAGCAGATGCGTTGTACCTCAGTGCTTGGCTGTAGACAACGGATCGTGTGGTGTGCCTGGATGGAAGCTGGAGGCATGAAGGTAGGCATAGCGGTCGGTAGGTTTTCAGTATAGGGTGGTGTTAATGTGACCATCACTTATTTGCACCGTGGTGTCTAGGAAGTGGACCTCCGTGATTGGTCCAGGCTGAGGTTGATGGTGGGGTGGAAGGCTGTTGAAATCATGGTGGAATTTTTGCAGAGTCTCCTTCCCATAGGTCCAGATGATGAAGATATCATCAATGTAGCATAGGTTGAGAAGGGGCGTGAGTGGACAAGAGCTGAGGAAGCGTTGTTCCAGGTCAGCCATAAAAATGTTGGCATATTGTAGGGCCATATGGGTGCCCATAGCAGTGTCACTGGTCTGGAGGTATAAATTGTCATCAAATTTGAAATAGTTGTGTGTGAGGATAAAGTCACAGAGCTCAGCAACCAGTTGTGCTGTGGCATCATCAGGGAACTGTTCCTGACAGCTTGTATTCCATTTGTGTGTGGGATGTTTGTGTAGAGAGCCTCTACATCCATGGTGGCTAGAATGGTGTTTTCTGGAAGGTCACTAATGCATTGTTGTTTTCTCAGGAAATCAGTGGTGTCACAGAGATACTGGGAGTGCTGGTGGTGTAGGGTCTGAGTAGAGAGTCCACATATCCAGACAGTCCTTCAGTGAGAGTGCTAATGCCCAAGATGATGGGGCATCCAGGATTTCCGGATTTGTGGATCTTGGGTAGAAGATAGAATAAACCCGGTCAGGGCTCCAAGGGTATGTTGATTTGTTCCTGTGTTAGTGTAGGGAGCGTCCTGAGTAGACGGTGCAGTTTCTTAGTGTATTCCTCAGTGGGATCTGAGGGAAATGGCCTGTAGAATTTGGTATTGGAGAGTTGTCTGGCAGCCTCTTTTTGGTAGTCAGACCTGTTCATGAGGACAACATCACCTCCTTTATCAGCCTCTTGATTATAATGTCAGGGTGGTTTCTGAGGCTGTGGATAGCATTGCGCTCTGCACGACTTAGGTTACAAGGCAAGCAATGTTGTTTTTCCACAATTTCTGCCTGTGCACGTTGGTGGAAGCATTCTATGTATAGGTCCAGATTGTCATTTTGACCCTCAGGAGGAGTCCATGTGGAGTTCTTCTTCTTGTGCTGTTGGTGGGAGGGTATCTGTGCATCAGTGTGCTGTTCAGTGTTATCTTGAAAGTATTCTTTGAGATGGCGAAAGTAGGCTTCCAGATTGCCGCAGAACTGTGTCATGTTTGTGGGGGTGGAAGGGAAGAAAAAGAGTCCCCGAGATAGGACAGACTCTTCTGCCGGGCTGAGTGTGTAGTTGGATAGACTGATGATATTGTTGGGTGGGTTAAGGGTACCACTGTTGTGGTCCCATGTGGCAGGTAGGATTTTAGACAGCTTACAGTCCTTTTTCCTTTGTAGAGAGATGAAGTGTGTAAGGTAGATCTCCTGTCTTATTTTAGTGAAGTCCATTTGTATGGAAGTTTGGTTATTTATGAGAGTCTCTAGGTTGGAGAGCTTTTTTTCTTTTTTTTTGATGTTTTCCTGTTTGCTGTATAGGATGCTGATCAGGTGGTTCCTCAGTTTCTTTGATAGAGTATGGCATAATCTCTCACTATGGTCTCTGTAGTATGTAGATAGCAATGGATTTTTCACCTTCAGTCTATTTGGTATGATGTCCATCTGTTTGCATTTGGAAAGGAAGATATCTGTTTGTACTTGTGCAAGTTTCGTCATGAGGTTGATGGATTTACACAGTATGGTGCCAAGCGAAGATACATGTACTGCAAGAGAAAGTGTCTCTGTCATTTTGACCCAAATGTTCGCAAAGTGGGAGTGGTCAGAGGTTGGGTGGTAGTAAATCAGTCCTCCAAATTCTACCGCTTCTTGAAACACAGATCTGCTTCATGGTTATATAGCAACAAACCTAAGAGTAGAAAAGCTACATAGTGCTGATCAACACTTTTTACTCTAGTTTTTCATGAATGTTTTCTAAGGAAAACAATTTTCATTTCATTTGAATTTTTTCCCATGTTTTGTTCATTTAGAAAAAAATGTGTTTTGAATTTGTGTTACCCCTCATTCTCTCCCTCTTTGATTATTTTATTTTCCCCAAGATCTTCCTAATGGTAAATAAATAAATAAAATATTAAATGAGAGAGACGTATTTATTCACTTTCTCTCATTTTTGTTTTTATCTTTTCTCTCTTTTTCCAGTGGATAAAAAGGGGGAAATAGGAATTTTCCCACTACTTCAAAATGTGTTGATTAAAAATTCATTTTGGAAACTTTTTTGAAAAATGAAATCTTGCAGAATTATTTTATTAATATTTTATGTTTTATTTCATGTTTCATGAAACCCCATTTTGACAAAAATCTCTCCAACAAGAAAGGTTTTGCCAGTCCTAAAACTGTGCCAAATTTTCAGCAGATGTAATCCCACTAATTCAGTGGAGTAACCCTCCTGCCACTGTGCCATTGCACCTCTTTTTCAGTGGACAAAATTACCTATATGTAGTATCAATGAAACAAATTACAGGAAACACCAAAAAACACTATAACATAAAACAGAAAATACTACTTCAGAACAAAAATCTTCTAGTTACTTCCTACTTTTCTGTAAAAGTTCTTATTTAGTCCACGATAACTAATGGATCAGTGATATTCAATATGACGACACCTATTTCAGGGTTTGTCTACACAGGGAATTATCTCAGAATAGGTATTCCTGATTAACTCCATGTATGGATGCTCTTATTCTAGGATAAAAGTATCAACAGGTGGAGTTAATTAGGAATAGTTAACTGCTTTAAATTCATACCCAACCTTATTTTGGACAATGTGTTTAGAAAAGCCGTTAGTAATCTTTGTCTTTTTTTTTTTTTGAACACATGATTGACAGGAAGGAGGAATTGTGCCCTACTGATGCTGCATGTTAGGGGACTTAAAATACCTGAGGCAAGCCCTAATATTTTTGGTATTAAATTAACAAAATGGCAATGGACAATAATGCAGTTGTATATTCCTATATAGAAAACAAGAAGACATTCTTAGGATGTGAAAGTTATAGAATAAAAATAATCAAGAAAAAAGCTGGTTTTAATCAGCATCATAGTAATAAACTATGCAGAACACAGCTAGAACATATTGAAAAATTAAAGAACCTAATTCAAAGGCAGATGCTTAAACAGTATATTGTCCAAAAACAAATGGTTTGAGCCAGGTCCCTGTTAAATGCAAGTATTCTAATTACTGGGACAGCTGATGTTTCAAACGAATCTAAGCCATTTTGGCTACCGTACAACTCCTAAATGCAGTTTTGTGCTGTTCTGCCTTTTTACTTTAGTAACAAATAGCGAAGCAACATGGAAAAATCTACAAGCTATTGTGAAATATTTCTACTGAAAAATTGTAGCATAAATCTTTTTTCTTGTCAATGGAAAATGAGTAGGTTTAAAATTAAAACCTAGTTATGTAAAGAAATCATACATACTATATGCATATTATACCACTAAGCAATTTATGTGTAAGTTATGAATGAAACATCTACCAAGCTTATTTTTCCCCTCTCTTCTACCATTGTTATTAAAAGACTGTATTTACTTGACTCAACAGAGTGGCTTACAGAACAAACACATCAGCTTTACTGCTTGTAATGGATACATTAATTGAAAGTATCACACAGGGGTCCTAGGTGTCCCACTCAAAGGCCAGGATCAATTATCTTTGTACTCAGAGAGTAGTGTCTGCTGTGACTCAGTGCCCAAAGTGGCACTAGTTTCTCCAAAGAGACTCTCACCCCATCAGTCATTCATTTCTTGTTCTTCAGATCATCCACTTTGGTAGGTGAATTCTATTATTTTTTTTAATAGAGCAGTAACCATGTTTTCATTTCTGATGAGCTTGAATCACTACACTACAGCTTATTGTTAGTATCTGCAAAAGTTTCTACTCAAAGATCAATGTTGCCATGGAATCCTGAAGTGGGACCAATCTCTTAAGCTGGTCCTTAGTGTTAGGAGATGAATCATATAAGATCAATATTTCTACAAAGTTCCCAACTGCGTGAAGTGTCTGGGAGAAACAGACATTGATCAGGGTGTAAAAGTCATTCTTCCTGATACAGGGCTTATTTCTGGATATCAGCTATAAAGTTGGTCTCCACGCAATTAGAAATCCAAATATTAAATTCTCCACAGACTGCAGAATCAAACTGAAGCAAGGATTTGCTGCTTTTATGTTTCACGTGAGCAACTTCAGTAAATGAGGATCCCCTGGAGCCCTGATCAGAGATTCCAGGGGCCCTCCCATGATGGACCCCCATAGTTAGTACAAACAGAATTCTCTGCCCTAGAGTGAATTGTCCCTGGCATACAATTTCCCCTAATGGTACAGACCGTGGCACTCCTGCCACAGGATGAATCAACCTCATAGTCAACAAATAAAAGATCTTAGAAAATGTGTGATGGGCACTAATAATACATTTCCAAACACCAAAAAGGAAACATATAAGTAAAGGGTGACCCATAGAGAACTGTAAGGAGTATACTGCAGCCTGACCATTGTTATTGATGTAATTGTCAGACAGTACACCACTTTTTATTTACAAGGAAACATCTGTCACAAGTTCACAAGAGAGTTCTTTGAAGTCAATATTGTACTTGATTTGCACATTTTAAATGTGATTGACACTGTAGGTAACGGCCTGCGTCTGACAGAAGCACAGCTTCTATAGCTCCCTTTTGACTTCAGTGGGCATTGGTGGCTCTCAGCAGGTGTAGAGTATGCCAGGATGAGGAACAAGATTTGTACATTATTTTTATCATGTATTGTTTCTAGAAATATTTTACCATTATTCCCTGGAGCATCTTTGTTTCCAATTTGTACTTCATTATGCATCTTGAAAACATGTTTATCTATCTGTGCATATAAATATTGGAAATTGGATTCTGACTTTAAAAGTGTACATGAATGCAGATCCCCTCTCCCCAATTCTTCTTTTGCACACCTACAGTATAGGATGATTTATTTATGACAGTAAATTTTATTTGTATGGTGCTCTGATAAACTTCAAATTTATTCTGAGATTTTGCGATGAATTATGGTGCCATTTTTCCAATAAATGTACAGAGTCACCATGGGCTAAACCAGGGGTGGCCAAACTGTGGCTTGCAAGTCACATATGGTTCTTTTACCATTAAAGTGCAGCTAGTGAAGCCCCCTCGCCTCCTCCCTCCCCCACAGGACCACCCCATTCTTCACCTACCAAACTGGGGTGGAGGGAGCTCAGGACCTCTGCCTTGCAGCAGGGTGGTGGAGTAGGAGCTTCTGCCCAGTGGGGAAGAAGGTCTCGGGGCTTCTGCCCAACAGGGTGCACCTGCCGGGGCTCAGGGCTTCAGCAGGAGCAGGGCTGGTCTGCCCTGGCTCTCGAATTGTCATATGTGGCACAGAGGGCCAGTAAGTTTGGCCACCCCTGGGCTAAACTAACTCCTGGTAATGGAACATACAGCCAGTACAGCATCTTGTATCAAAGTGAAGTTAGCTCACATCACTATTGTATCCATGTCTCCATGATCTGATTTAAATCCATCATTAATTTGATTCTAGATTGTGTTCTGTCAACGTTTGCTGACTACCCACCTACATTTTAAGACCATTTTGTATTCATGGTTGGGACCACTAAAAATCAACCTCTCTTTTACATTACATTGATAAAATATTAAAGACAATGATCCACGTCCTCATGCTGGAGTAAAACTGACATAGGTCCATTGACTTTAATGTCTGGCCCAATATCTATTTCCATTAGCCTGAAACGAGAATCCTGTAAGGTTTCTACTTGCATAGTTTTTTTTATTATTATTATTGAATGTGGTTGAATGTTGGCAGGTTTCTAAAATTATGATTCAACAGAACAGCTGTTTTCTTGATTACTAGAAATTGAATTACACAAACTGTATGTTAGATTGCAAAGGGACTCGTGTGATGAGATTTGCAATTGTTAAGTTCTCATGCTGCGGGCCACCTTTATATGACGGACAACTTACACTTTGCATTAGCATAACTTCAAGGTACTGTACAACTTTTTAAAGTATGTCTTACAGATTTTACCATAAAACTGTTTAAAAGAGAAAATTAAATCTATACAGTTATGTTGAAATTTGCAGTTTCTAAAATTTATTTGACATTGGTCCTAGGCAGCAAGCTTTTTATGCTCACGCTGTACCTCATCTGAAGGTCATTATTTTTTTATGCCAACATGTATTCAGTATCCTATGAAGGACTAAACACTGTATAAATATTTTATAGTACACTGTTCAGTTATTTTTCCTCATAACAACATGACACTGAGCTCCTAATGCAGTTCAGATGTGATGATGCTAATGACAATTCACAGTTGCTTTATGACAAAGCCTTTATGAGGGTAGTTAGAAAGGGGACATTAATTAACAGTGTATAGCTACCTTAATGATAATGGCTTCCGTATTTGTTGCCTCAAAGAAAGGAGCATTTGAGAGATAATTTCTGAATTTTTTTTATTCTGACCCTTTCAAACCTCCCCTAATATGAGCATGCCTAAAGAGGATGCTCAGGTACTTCAATGATGGGTACTATATACTGCTGATAAATAAATATATTAATTAAATATCAATCAGAAATGATGGCAGATCACTGAATCAGAAAGGAAGATTATCTTAACAACTATGCTTGGGATCAACTTGGAAGGGAGGGAAGAGAGATGAGTAAGTAACAGACCAGAGAGGAGAAGGGTCTAATAGTGCAGATAAGAGACTGTGAGAGCAGACACTCGTTTGACAGTTGGGATGGAAAGGAAAGGAATTATTTTGGAGATACATATAAATTTCCAGCAAGATTTGGTAAGGTCTTAGATGTCATGGATCAGTAATTGGTTAAAAGGAAACAAAGGGTAGGAATAAATGGTCAGTTTTCAGAATGGAGGGAGGTAAATAGTGGTGTCCCCCAGGTTCCATACTGGGACCAGTTCTGTTCACCCTATTCATAAATGATCGGCAAAAAAGGGTAAACAACGAGGTGGCAAAATTTGCAGATGATACAAAATTACTCAACATGGTTAAGTGCAAAGCAGACTATGAAAAGGTACAAAGGGATCTCACAAAATTGGATGAGTGGGCAACAAAATGACAGATGAAATTCAATGTTGATAAAAGCAAAGTAATGCACATTGGAAAACATAATCACAACTATACATACAAAATGATGGGGTCTAAATTAGCTGTTACCACTCAAAAAAGAGATCTTGGAGTCATTTTGGATAGTTCTCGGAAAACATCTGCTCAATGTGCAGCAGCAGTCAAAAAAGCTAAGTGAATGTTAGGAAACGTTAAGAAATGGATAGATTAGACAGCAAATATCATAATGGCTGTATATAAACCCATGGTAGGCCCACATCTTGAATACTGTGTGCAGATCTGGACACCCCAGTTCAAAAAAGATAAATTGGAATTCAAAAAGGTACAGAGAAGGGCAACTAAAATTATTAGGGGTATGGAACAGCTTCCGTACGGTGAGATTAAAAAGACTGGGGCTTTTCAGCTTGGAAAAGAGATGACTAAGGAGGAATAAAATCTTGATTAGGGTGGAGAAAGTGAATAAGGAAGTGTTATTTACTCTTCAAATAACACAAGAACTAGGGATCACCCAATGAAATTAATAGGCTGCAGGTTTAAAACAAACAAAAGGAAGTTCTTCACACAGCGCAGTCAACCTATGAAACTCTTTCCCAGGGATGTTTTGAAGGCCAAAACTATAACAGGGTTAAAAAAAAGAACTAGATAAGTTCATGGAATATAGGTCAATCAATGGCTGTTAGCCAGGACAGGCAGGGATGCAACACCATGCTCTGAGTGTTCCTAGCCTCTGTTTGCCAGAAGCTGGGAGTGGACAACAGGGGATGGATCACTTGATGATTGCCTGTCCTGTTCATTTCCTCTTAAGCACCTGGCATTGGCCACTGTCAGAAGACAGGATACCGGGCTCGACTGACCATTGGGCAGAACCAGTATTGCTGTTCTTATGTTCTTAAGGAAAGACAGAAGTCAAATATGACACCAAGGGTAAGCAAGATGGCAGTATCTATGAGGATCACACACACTACCAGTGAGTCACCAGTGGCTTCTTTTGGAGTAATGGCTCTTTGTGAACATTGCACATATGGCTTTATCAGGAAAAAAGGCTAACATCTTTCCCCATTCCTTCTGAAGAATAAGGTTGCTTCTTGACAAACTCTGCAGAACAAAAGAAACTGCATATGTACAGCAATGAGTCAGAGTTTAAGCCCAGAAGGGACCACTAGAGCAACAAGTCTGGTCTGACCTCCTGTATACCACAGGCCTTCAACACCACCTCGCACCTGCACGTTAAGAACGCAGCAACAAAAATGAGACCAAAGTAAATGAGACTCACAGATTAGACTATTATATGCCACAGGGAATGAATGGGGGGACCGAGATGCACCAGTGCTCCAGGTCCCTGCTATAGCAGAGAAATGACTGCTAGAACACAGGAATTGCCACACTGGATTAGACCCATGATCTGCCCTTGTCTCAAACAGTGGTCAGGACTAGAAGTCTGCCTGGGCCTAATTTTTAGGCTTGACCTGGACCCAAACCAGACCCAAGTCCACCCAATTTGAGCCCAAGAGGATCTCTGTTTTCCAGTCCAATCCTTCCCCCCCAAACTCAGTCAGTGCCACTGCTTCTTGCCCCTGGAGTTGGTTTTCCACCTTTTGCCGTGGAAGCTGTGCGACAGAGGCTATGTATGGAAGTGGCATGCTCTGCTCCTGCTGTCCGCTGCCCCAGCTGCGCTGTGTGCATACTGCGGTGTGAGAGCTGCTATGACTCCTTTGCACACTCATTCCACAGCACCCCGAGAGATGACGGGCAGCCAGCCAGAAAAGGGGACACAGCCGCTGCTGCGCCACCCCCTCAGGTGGGAGGAGGAGAGCTGATCTAACACAAGCAGGACTGGTGGTTCCCCCCCGCAACCCAGCCCTACTCTTGTAGTCAGGTCCTATAGGGTTTAGGACAAGTTGCAGGGCTCTAGCCAGGACCAGATGCTTCAGAGGAAGGTGCAAGAAATCCAGTAGTAGATCATTATGGGATTATGTGCTCTATATTAAGGTTTTGTCTTAATCTTTGATAATTAGAGATTGCCTTCAAACCTGAAATATGAGTATTTATCCACCTTCCAACACTTTGTTAGCGTTAACTATTTTAACATAGTTGCTGTGGGAGCAAAAGTCTTGAGACTTGCATATATAATTTACTCTCTGGCAGTTTGTTAGCAGGCAGTAAGCAAAGCACAAAACAATGTGGTAAATAATAATAATAATCCTAGGACTGGGTTAATTCCACCTACTAGATAACTACACCCCATGTTTCAGCTGTTTTGCCCACACTCACACTTCTCTGGCCAGCCGTGAAGTAAAATTTGCTTCAAAGCCATGTATAACCCACGTCATTCCTCATATCACATCTAGCTCTTGATGAGATGCACATGTCTTTAACTATATACCTACATTAATGTACCAACTATATATTCTATTATATAATAGCACATTCAAGAAGCCTGAATATAAAAATAAAACACTTTAGTCTACTTTTAAATTATTTCCCTCCTGGCTTCCTTATTTCAGGGATCTTAAAATAATCAAACATTGCAGATCAGAACTCTAAGAAGCCTACTGACTTCTGTCCCTTTAAGGAGAGGCACTGGAGCCTGTTTAGCTCTTTAAAAAGGAAGCAACATAGGTGGCTGCTATTTCAGCCTTGAGTCTTGTCAAAGGCTATAGTTTCAAAGAAGTGAAAAGCTTTGGAGAAGGAGAAACCTGTTGTGTAAGAACATGGAAGATAATTTGTAGAAACTTCAGTGCAGCTGCATCAGGGTCCTTGTTCCTGGGGAGCTGTACACAATAAAGAGAAATCGTCCTGAACTGAAATCAGTATTATTCTCTGCATAGTTCATACGCCACTGATCATGAGCAATGACGAGCAAAATGTTACACAGGCTAAGATGGTTATAACTGTATCAGTACTTCCAATTGTTTTTCACTCTCTCCCATGCCCACTTCCAATGCGGTATTAGGGCATGTGCCACTTTTTGACAGCAGCATACTGTGTGAGGGACATGAAGCTCAGAAAAAAAAGTAATATAAAAATGAAGATGCTAAACTTCATGCTGCATAATACGTTTCTTTATAATACCAGATTGTTTACACTGGTGCCACTTTCTCTTAACCTCACTTCAGTGGCTCTAGCCAATTACAGTGCACATAGAGTATGATCTGTACTGATTTCCCTCATAGAAGTCAGCCATCAGACTTTACTCCCAACCTGTAATATAACCTGCTATTCTAGTCTTTTGAGCAAAGACTGCCAATTATCTCAAATATTGCAGTGTTTGTGAACGGAAGTTTTGCTGGCTAGCAAGTACGAAGACTGAAGTGGTAAATTAGGCTTTCACTGTTCTCTCCCCAACACAACCTCTTTATACTAAAACAAGTAAAGACAAAGTAAGACTCCTGGATTTTAGATGAATTGCCACTTTTCCCCTCATAAAAATCCCCCAAAACAAAACACTAAATCCAAACCCTTCCACACACACTTTTGCCTCTACACTCACCATTCTGCTTTACTTGCCATCCTCATTTCCTCAGATTATAGAGACAAACCCCTTCTACTTGTGTCTCTCTCTTCCACCTATCAAGCAGGGAGGGGTACCCACTAATTTCAACTCAGTCCGTCTTCCCATAGAAGGTAAGAAACAATTAATAATGGAAGCCAATACATTCCATTTGCCAAGCCTCTCACCCATACTGCAGAAATTGCTTCAGAGAAAGTTTGCCACAAAATAAGTGCCAGCTGCCTAGGGAAATATCTTCATCTTCTCATGGCCTCCCTGACACGGAAACCACGTGAGTTATCACTTAATAAAAAAGGGTAAGAAGATTATAAATATGCCCTTAAGTTTTACCTACTGCACTTGCAAGTAATGGGCAGCACGTCACTCTGCATTTTCAATAATCTATGGATTACTGCATGTGTTATAAGTATGTCCTCTTGCCACAGTTTATAAATTAAATATATCTGATAGAACTATAAAACTGGTAAACAATTATTTTGCTTTTCTGCAAAACAGAAATGAAATGTAATATCAAAGCCTTCAAGCACAGTGTTGTCTGTAACACACTGTAATTAAGAACTAAACATTAGAAGCAAATTATGTTCGCTGTTTCTTATTAGTTCTCTTTTTTATGTTACTTAGTTTGTATTAGTCTGCTTATTTAACAACTCAATCTCATGGACAATTAATCAATACCCACAGAAGTATACAAATGTCCGACCCAATCAGTTCCACCTTATTAAACTCTTTTTTTCATAGTTTTTTTGCATCCTGGACTATACTGTTAAATAGTTCTCTCAATACGTCTGCATTTGTGAATATATTTTATGAAAGAAAACCTCCTGCAGATTTCATTATTAGATGCACTGGATTTGTGCTTTTAAATTATAAAGTAAATGATTTTACTTCCAAAACCATTCCCCATTTTCTCCTTTTGCTTCGCTCTTTCTGCAGTTATCTAAAAGGCGTTACACTGGAAACCTTGAAATCATTGGTTATGCAGTTACTTTGATTGCCATCAGTTTATGATGGTAAGATACATACTAACAGTCTTCTTGGTGTGTAGTTACAATGACAAAGTTATTCATTGATTTTTAAGAGCTACTAACCTGTGTTTCCATATTAATATCGAGAACTAGTGACATCCATTATTTTCCCAACTGTCAAGACATGACAGCAATTTACCTTGAAAACTGTGTCACAATGGCTCCACCATAACAAAAAACAAACAAACAAAACAAACGCCAATATTATTTCTATAGGAAGCAACAGAAACTAGAAGAGACAACTTCTGCTTTCTAGGAAAAAGCGTTGATGAGCATCATGACTACAGCACACACAGAAAATATGATTGTCTGCCTTTATTTTAGCTTTTGCTAAATAGGTGTAAGTTTCTCTTTCCATATAATCATCTCAGACATTTCCTATGTATAATCCATCTGAAGGTGCAGGGCCGGCCCACAACATTTTGGCACCTGAGGCGGGGAGCTCAAATGGTGACCCCATTTCCTCTAGCTTGGGCCAAAACTTTGAAAGGTCGCAATTCTGCCTTCCTTTTCTACTCCTCTCATGGTACTACACTGCTGCCTACACCAATAAAGGAGAACTAACAACTCAAAATGCCTTGTTCAAAAATTTTAAGTAACACTTAACTTTCAAAAGCCAGAAGAGCAAATGTAACTTTTCTTGTCTGCATAGTAAACACTAGCATTTTAATCTGTTTGAATAATCAAAGTGGTGCTTTCCGTGCCTTCTTGGTTCAAAGATTTGAACTGTTTCCTGAAGGTCCACAGTCTGGGCCAGCTCATGCTCTATTGAGATGGTTGCAAGGCTGACGAGCCTCTCCTGTGTCATTGTGGAGTGTAGATGTGTTAATATTAACTTCAGCTTGGAAAAGCTGCGTTCTCCATTGGCAACTGTTACAGAAAAGTGTTAGAAGTATGCGGAGAGCAACAAAAGCATTTGGAAAGAAGGTGGTCATCTTATTTGTGCTCATATATTCCAGAACAGCCTTTGGAGTTGATCCTGCTGAAATGTATCTTGAAAGAGCTTTCAGTTCATCACCTAAATCACTCGCATCAATATCGCACGTCATCATGTGTCACTGTCTCTAGTGCCCTGCATTGTATAGTACGGAGTTTTGGAATATCATACAACATCATAGAACATCTCAAAATATACTACCGTGTTCCTTGAGCTGCATGAAACTTCAACTGACCGTATTGCACAATCTAGCACCTGGTTAAAGAATTCAGCTTTGAGTTGTTGTTTGGGGTCTCTCATAGGATTATCCCATGCCTCATAATCAAAAAGTCTTCTTCTTCGGTGACTCTTGTATTCTTGAATGGGTGGGAACATAGCTTCAGTGTGAAGTTCCTCTGACAACTTCTGTGCACTCTTCAGAACGTTTTGAAATCCCTCATCTGACCAGTAAGACTGTAGGTATGACTTTGCTTTGTCCAGTTGTTCCATTGCTCCAGATAGATCAAGGTCAACACCTTGGAGTCTCTTGCTTACAGCATTTATTTCAAATGACATGTCATGCCACAACACTAAGCCACACAGAAATTTGAAGTTATGTATGTTTCTGGTGATTCCATTTCCCTCTGCCACTGTTCTCCCACAAACAGTTCCTGTCATAGCATTATCCTCCATAATGGCAACTATGGTATCATCTATCTTCTCAATTTGGTGTTTGATTGGCTTTTTCGCCTCCACTCAACTTTCCTATCGTGTGGCGCTCAACGGTTTCAGTGTCAGAGAGGATGTTCCCAGATGTTGCTTCAAAATTTGCCATCGATGAGTTGATGAGAGAAAAATACATAGATTCTTTGAATTACATTAAAAAAGTCAGCAGCCTCACTAGAAGGTGAAGCTGCATCCCTGACCACCAAGTTCAATGAATGAGAACTTCATGAGACAAAAAAAGCTCAAGCTCTCAGATCCGTGTCTGCACTTCTCTGCTCTTTCCTCTCTTGTTGGCACCATTATCGTAGCACTGACCTCTCATGTCAGCTATCGCAATTCTCATATGTTCTAGCTTTTTAAGAAGCCCAATTGTCATACCACCTCCTGTAATATCATCAGTGTCAATAAATTCTAGAAAATGCTTTCTGACAGTCACCATTGCAGGGACATTTTCATTAGGTTCATCTCCAACATCATCTCCAAAATTTTAAGGATGTTTCCATTGTTTGGCACATACAACTGATCTGAAGTGCCATGTATGGCTAAGTTTTGGGTAGCAAGCATTCTCACAATGGCAATGAGCCTTTTCAGAATATTTTGCCAGTAAAAAAACTCTGATGCAATCTTTTCTTGATGTTGATCATCTATGGTAGCCTTTACCCTTAGTCTCATCTCAAGTTATTTCCATCTATGGAATGCTCTCTGGTGATTTGCTGCCTTCTCATGGCATGCCAGATTTCTAGCCAGATTTTTTCAGTCCTTTGTTCCTGTAGAACCCAATGTGGCTGGAACATTAGACTGGGAGATTTTGCAACAAAAAGAGTACGCAGCATTCTGGGTTTCTGAGTACATAATCCATGGTGTCTCCACTTTGTCACCATTGGGGATTTGATGCCAGTAATGTGATGGATAGAAACTTCTATTTTCATTGTCTTTGGAGAACATTAAGTTTTTCACTTGTTGTGGCCCATGCTGTACAAAGAAGTCCCTCAGGCTACTGCTCAAGTGGGTCCACAGTCCCATATCATCTAGACTTAAGGAACTAAACTCAGCAGCAGCTGTTTCTTGTGCGTCCACCATATTCTTCTCTGATGTACACTTCTTTTCAGGAATGTGCATGGTTACATCCATTTGAGATGGAGGTATGGATGCTGCAGTAGCTGTCAGGTCACCTGCACTCTGACTGAGTGGAAGATCAGGCATCTCCTCATCATTCACATCCTCACTGGGGCTGGAAGGCTCACGTGAACATTTGTGTTTATGCATCTCAGAAGAGCTCTTCTCTGCTTAGATAGAAAACCTTCCCTTTGCTTGCTTTCTTTTTCTGAATGCTGCCCCAGAGGGGCGTTTTCTTCTTTTACTAACGACTGCTGTTCTGTGCCAGCTATAGTGGCTCTCAACACTCAGTTGAAGGGGACAAATAAGCAGGCTGGTAGCAGGGCCTGAGTGAGGGATATCAGAGTCCTTAAGGGCCTAACTGGCTCCTACTACTTCAGTTGACTGCCTGTTCTCCGCAAGTGGGTTCAGGGAAGCAGCAGGAAACAGAAAGCTCCATGAGAAACTGGTGTTCATCAGTCCAGGCTCCTGGGGGTGTTAGAGAGGTACACAGGAGGCTCCTCTTCCTCTATCTCCCTGCAACTCCTGCTGCTTTCTGTTATTCCCTCTCACCTTTTCTCGTGCCAGCCTGTTATGTCTTTTGTACCCTCCTTCCTCCAGCACAGCATTCCACCATCTCTGTGCAACTAGAACAGAGAGAATACATATGCACCAGCAGCAGACACAATTTTCTACACTCTGGGTTCTAGTGGCACTCCCCCTCCCCCCACAGTCTGGCACCTGAGGTGCCCGCCTCAGTTCACCTCATGGTAAGGCCAGCCTGTGAGGGCGATACCCTAAATAAATTAAGTCCCTGGATACCATGTAAAGGTTATTGCATTAAAAAAGCAAAAATTTCTAATGATACCTTTATATTTTTATTATAACCCAAGCATGCATTTACTTATATTAAGTAGAAGAGTATAGCTAATTTTCTCCCATTGCTTATTTTGGGCTTTATTTTTGAGGTATTAGAGCAAGAAGTACAAAGCAAAGTGGTGAATTGGCCCCTTTGTAACTTATTGTTACCACTACCGTTACACAGTGGATGAGTGACCTGAAATTCTTTAAAGGAAAGGGATAATTCTCATATTTTGTGATAGTAGCGTACGCCAGTGACAGGTCATGCCTCCTTGCAGTACAGACACTTAAGTGATACTAAGTGAAACTATTATATACATATCATATTTCAAGTGACTGCCAACATTAATGCATTGTTTCAGTAATAACCATGAATCTAATGTGACATATTTGGGCTATTTCAATGTACAGTTATAATAAACTTTTGTCCAAGAGCATTTAAGTCTGGAGCACTCATTACCCTTACTGTGTGACCTACAATGGTCCTTGATAATCAAAATTCTGACACAGAAGTTCACAGTTCAGATCTGCCTTTCAAATCATCCCACGAGACTACCTGTACTAACCCCAAGTATTTTTTGACAGCTGTATGGAGGTCTCCCAATTACAAATTTCATTCTTCTAGTCTTTTCATTGGGAAGGGCAACTGTAAGTAATAGCAAGTTAATTGGTGCCTATGACACAGCTACTAATAAATGCTTTAAAAGATTGGCCATCTCTGCTGTTAAAAAACCTGTTTGGTAGTATAATTTCAGTGTAAATCTCCCAGTGCTCAGAAAATCTAAGCTGCTACTAAATGCTATGGGTGAGGGGGGGAAATTAAAGTACATTTTATGGCATATAGGTCCCAGTAATTGTCACTGCATGGCAGCCTTTTATATCACACCAGTGACAATGAAATTGTTACACATATAACCTAGCAGTCAATACATACCTCAATCACTGAAATGGGTTCAACTCAAGCACATGACAATCTGTTGCTAATGTATTTGGATAACTTTTTCCTCAGCTACATGACTATATGAATTCTTAATATTTAACATAGAAGAGATTATTGATGGATTCGATAACATGGAGCCGCAGCAGAATACTCACTTGATATGAAAAGTCAAACTAGTAAAAGACTAATCCATTAGATGTGAGTTTGGGAATCAAAATATCTATGGATACTTGGTGTTTGCAATTATTTTTAGGTAATCAGAGACAACTGTAAGATAGACCTTTTTGCAGTCATACTTCCTTGTGATGAGACCTCTTATATCTCACAAGCTGGGCAATGATGAGACAGATCAGTACTTGGATCACGGAAAAACTATGTACATTTCAGAAGAGGTGGCTACTTTTATCTCTATGCCAGTAGTGAACCAGTGTCCCGACCATGATGTGAGGTGTCATCCTTAAATAAATAAATATTTTCATAAATTTTAAGGCCAGAAGAAACCATTATAACAACTTAGTCTGACTTTATGCATAACACTATTCACAGAGTTTCATGGAATAGTTTCTGCATCAAGTCCCTAACTGCTGCTTACAATAGAATATATCTTTTAAGAAGAGATGCAATCCTAATTTAAAGACTTTAAGTGAAGGAGAATCCTCTCATTGTTAAAAAAAAAAAAATCACCTTATTTCTTGTTTGAATGTGTCTAGCTTCAGCTTCCAGCCATTGGATCTTGTCATGTCTTTGCATGCTACATTAAAAAGCTCTCTACTATCAGAAATCTTTCCCCCATGCTGATTGATCATGATCAAGTCATCTCATAACCTTCCCTTTAGTAAGCTAAATAGACTGAGTTTCTTTAGTTTCTACAGTAAAGCAGTTTCAGACTTTGAATCATTTTTGTAGCTCTTTTCTAAGCTCTTGCAAATGTTTCACATCCAACGATGGAAATATCCACTCTGAAGATGAATGTTTTAGAAAGCTGGGAGCATAGAATACTCTTGGAGAGGTTAGTATGAAAAAGGTTTTGCAACTTTAACTTCAGCAGTTGCTAGGGCTATCTTTCAGAAGATGCTTGTAAGTTATGCTGTAACTGGAGACATTAATCACTGCAGGTCTTACAATAAAAGGCCTAGTACTACATATATAGGGAATTCACATCCATGTGGCTTTATAGTACTGTAAATTTTCTGCTTTAATGCTATATAATTAAAATCAAAATAAAACACAGTAGGCCAGTCTTTAACAAGCATGGCATGAGGTGTAGGCAAAAGTATAGTATGCAGGATTTAAACCACCTGGGTTTTTAAGCAAAGTTTATTCCTTGACTCAAATATTAATTATATTGCATGGGTTATTCAGTTGTCTATGATTCAGCTATTCAGTATCTATGATTAAGTACTCACACATCAGTTGATATGGACACAAACAATGAAACACTGAAACTATCATATGGTTAAGTGCAGAAGATGGTTAAATTCAATTTTTTAAAACAACTAATATCAAAGTGAGATAAATCATCCCAAAGTACCCAACAAGATTGTTCTAGTGCAGACCTCAACTGGCACCAGTGCAGACCTCAACTGGCCAATTATGTGCTATAAACTTGAAGGTGAGTGTGAAGGGAATACCCTTTACAGCCTCAGGCCTACCAAGGGGCCCAAACTGGAAGTCAGAGTCCAGATCCCTTCCATTTTTCTATTCTAGAGATGAGATTCAGGGAGTAAAAAGCTGAAGACAATAGAGGCAACCCCCTATCCAATACACACACCACCACACTATGTGACTGCTCAGCACAAACATCTAAGCAACTCACTGGGTTTAGGGCTCTCAGCTGTACCCTTTCTAACTGCACCAAAACCTACTATAAGGGATGACAGCACTCAGCTTGGCTGTCCACCTCACACTCTGTTGTGCAATTGCAAAAGAACCCACTCACCATCTGACACTCTTGAACAAAATATCTGACCCAGTTTCAGATGGATGTACTCCATCCATCTTCTTGAAAGAGCGCTGGGCAGGCGCATACTTATTTTCCACATGAAAAAAATAGCTATATCCTCTGTTCTCTTAATGCATTTACCAACTTCCCAGTTCACGTCTTTCTAATTAGTTTTGGTAGGACTGGCACCTTCTTGGCAAACTGACCTGTGCTGCATCTCTGACCAGACCAAGATCTATCACAGGAGAAGGGTCCTAATGTGACCAACACTGGCCTTTGTTCTAATCAAAATAGCTCCTTTTGCTATGCCTAAATCCTTCTTCCGCATGTTAATAATGATCAACTGAGAGGAATGAAAACAGTCCATCTTGAGTACAGGAGGGACACTAGGTAGTTCCACAACATTTCAATGTTTATTACAC
Source organism: Chelonoidis abingdonii (assembly GCF_003597395.2). Lineage (NCBI taxonomy): Eukaryota > Metazoa > Chordata > Testudines > Testudinidae > Chelonoidis > Chelonoidis abingdonii. The sequence goes on from NC_133783.1 coordinate 52,727,520, forward strand.
TCCTAAAATTGGGTGGAAATTGCTGAAGACAAAACAGTCTTATAACCTAAATATGCAGCAGAGTCCATTCACTTATAAGGTCTAGCCCATAAGTGTGGAAATGCAGTCTCCATATGGCAACTATCACCATTTACACAGGGTGGAATTCACATTGTCCCACGCAAAGCCTCAGTAAATGGGGTGAAGAAATACAAAAAATCCTCCATCCACCCCAGCATGGAGGTAAAGTCATGAAGCACACAAGCAACCGGGCTATTACCACAATTGCAGCCCACAAGCAGTACAAACAGTTGCAACAGGAACTCCCTTTTTACACAGAGTAGATCCTTGCAGATCTTGGACTAACTAGTGATGCCACCTGCCTGACTGTCAATTCCCTCTGACACAGAGAAATGGTATGGAAATCAGCACCAGACAGTCAGATGGATGAAGAATCTCATTGCATGGACATTATGCAGGTTATTTCCTCCCTGTCTCTTGCAATGAAACCATGGTGCCTCTAATACATTGGCCCTTTGCAGCTATGGAAAAATTATACCAATAAGCTCTGTGAATGTTTACACTACTTTATTATAAAACCCTTCTTACATGTCATATACCATTGAAGTAGGCATTGCAGTAAAATCCACAAACTTTTATAACTCTTACAGTGATTTAAAGATTTTAATCAAGTTATTTCCCCTCATTTTACATGTACATTTTATATTAAACTGTTTTGTTCAAGAGAATCTTCCTACTATATAATCTAAAAAGTAACATTTCAAATAAGATAAATTACTGTTCAAATTAATGTTCAGCAATAGGATCAGAAAAGACAGTAGAAATGTGATATTTATTTAGACTCAGATAATAACTAAAAAGATGTCTAACTAAGGCTCTAGGCACCCTAATACAGCATTAACAATACAATAGGTAATCTCTCTTCTATGGTCTTACACTGTATTGTTTCGAAGAAATTGTGTGGAAGAAAAAGAAATAGCTAGGTTTATAATGCCATAATCCAGCATCTGTACCTTAGTTAGGTATTTTTATTAGATAATTAACAGCCAGAAATGTAGTACATAAAAATGCTTTAATGCAATGACTTGTCCTAGCATGTGTTTAAATGGCATTCACAAAATAAGTCGAGAACACTTGAGGTATTAAAGCTTTAAAATTGCACATTTTAGCAAAACAGAAGAGTAAGCCTAATGAGTTGGTGATATATTATTTTCATATGATTACAATAATCCCTTAGCTAGCAAGTTTTAATTTTTCCCAAGGTGTTATAAAAATTACCAGAATAAGTAATAGTCAGAAGTACCCTTTCAGTTATATCTTCAAATACCAGCAAAACTAATCCTCAGGTAAAAGCCAAATGCTTAATGCTGTCATATTTAATTTAGAAGGATTTGAACAAAAGAAATATTTTCAGATGATCAAAACAATTCATTCTGAAATTGTGGGAAGTTTCTACATGTTTTAAAGTTCATTGTTTTTCTCATAAATGTTTAGGAACTGTTAAGAAAATTAAAGACATATTGAAAACCTAAGCCCAGTTTCCTTAAACACGTCAATTAATAAATTAATTGTTGAGTACACGGATGAATTCCATTATGCTGACCTTGAACAAAAAGTCACTGTGAACTATCATCACTGCATTTAAACTGTTAGCACTGCAGGAAGACTATGTCCCTCAAACTTCATCATGCATCATTGAACTGTAAAAGTCTGACAGGTAAGGAGTGCATCTCTAAACATTACAACACTCTGCTAGTGACAGCTGGAAAAGAAAAGCTGAACACAATCACAGTTCTCACATTTACTAGAAAAGCGGAGACTCCATCCATAGCAACTGTGTTTCTCCAAAAAAGACTTCAGAACTATATTTAAAATATTTTGTTGAATGTCTTAATTCTTTACACTTTCATACAAAGAAAAATGTCAGATTAATTGCCTAGGCTTTTACCATTAGTAATTTGTCTTCAGGTTTCATGTATAATATTGTCATAGAAACCTCCTAAAAACCTTTAGTGTTCAATAACCTTGCTCCATTATAAACACAATTCATGACAAAGGTCATTTGCTATAGCAATAATATTTGCATAATAATTGCATGCGAAGAATAAAGCTTGGAATCCCACAATAGTATTCCAGGAGCTGTCTTTGTGATAGTTTAAGTTTTCCCACTTAATATTAAATATTAAATATTAAAAGTCAATATTTTACTTTTGAAATACATTAAAGAAATATTCATTTTTAAAAATAGAATATTATATTCTAGTGCAGTACCTTGAAAAATGATAAGGAGATAAGGGCACTTCTTAATGAACACTTTTGATAGAATGAAGAAAGCAAGGGTACATCTTCAGAGCAGTACTAATTAAAGCCTACAATTCCCACTCCCAATTTTGTCAGTCATGAACCTAATTCAATGAACATGGTGCTGTAAATTCGGCTGCAACATTCAAATATGTATGTTTTGCTCTGTGCAGCTATTTACACTTCTGTGTCTTGATTCAAGGGGCTGTCTTGAAAATATTTGTGAAACAAGCACAATTTTATTCTATTGAAAAAATGACATAAGAATCTCATCTATTTCAGTATACTGCAGTGCCTTCTCTACATATATTCAGAAGTGTGATGAGATTTAGACTAAAGCATTTAATATTACTATTTTTACTTCTCTTTTGTGGCACCAAAATATCTTAGCAGAGGTGAGATGATGCTTTAAAATAACATAAAATAATAGTAACTACTATTTATAAATACACGATGATTACAAAAAATCTTATTAAATTTCACCCAAAGTACATGCCCTTAAAATTTAATACAAAAACTCTACAAAATTATTTGCATATATTGCAAAAATTATTATGCTTAAAGTTTATTTCTAATTTATTTTACTTAGAACTTTCTCAAACACATTTCTTTTGCGCTGAGTTTTTTCAGACTTTGTCTTTGATTGAAAGAAAACTGTTTGAAAAAATTGGAGTAAGAGTGGTTAGTCCTTGTTTGATTATGTAAATATGAAACAAGATACATTTCCCATATGTTCCAATTCAATTTTTTTTTTGCACCCACATAATTCAGAATGGTTGAAACTAGAAACCATTTAATTTTATATTGGGGTGTGTATGCATGAATGAATGAGAGAGAGAGAGATGCTTTTATTCTACAATGGTTTAGATTGCTGAGTGTAAAGAAAAAAGAATGACTCATGCAACAAATTTTGCCTCCGTTAATGAGGAGTTTACTAAGGACATTTCACGTGAGGCTTCTTGCATCTGCCAAAGGTACCTCCATTTTATTTTACACAGTTCTTTCCTTTCCCTGCATTTTTACCTTCAGCCCTCCCCTCAAGAAAATGAAATGCAAAACCTAATTTAGAAGGAAGATTGAAAGATTATGTGTGCAAAAGTGATGTAATTCAAAAAGTGAATATTGCTTTCAAAACCTTTGCCAAGTTTCTCTTTCAAATGGGCTAGGATCCTAAATCCATATTAAGGCAGCTATATAATAATGTTGATTTTCAAAATTGCTCAAGACCCCACCTTCCATATATAATAAAGACAGACGCAATTTAAAATGAGAAAGCAGCAGACAGTGGAATTGCTAAAGACAACAGTGCAGAGGAGCAGGAAGTCAGTAAGTGCTGCAGAGAGAGCAACATATATACATAAGGAAATAGTCTTCTTATGCTGTCTCCCCAATTCTTATACCACTGCACAGACCAGAAACTATCTGCAATGAGAGTAATACTAATCCAACTTTTTTCCCCATCAGAGGCAGGGTACTACATATTTATCGTTTAATAACAGTGTGTTAAATACCAAGGAAGGCAACATGATCTAGTAGTAGATGACCGAAACAGGAATCAGACATCCTGACAAACTTGCTCACTGTGTGTGTGCCACTGAGCAAATCACTTATCCTTTCTAATTCTTTGTTTCTCCATCCCTAAAATGGAGATAATGATACTCACCTACCTTTGCAATGTGTTTTGAGTCCTGTTGGTGACCTACATAAGAGTTAAATATTATGTTCCAAAGATATGATGAACCAGGTCCTTACATCCCAGTACCATGGGGTCTGACCAGCTCTCAGTACTATAAAGCATGTCCATGAAGATCTCCCTTCCTACTCTTCCCCTGCTAGCCAACGTGCCTCGAATTTTATTTTATTTATTCACCACATCTGAGAGGATCAGTTACTAGAAGGAGATGCAACATACACATTACCAGTAGCTTCACAATAATTTGGGAATGTTGGTGATTAGGAATCCTGGTTCTGGAAGGAGAATGTGGTCTAGGGGTAGGCAACTGGTTAAAGACAAAACCGTCACACAAACAGCTTTAGCATATTCAGTCTGAAATAGAGTGTGGTGAAGCAGATGACACTTGAATTTACCATATTAGAGATATTTTGATGTGGATCACTCTCTCCCCACTTCATGCAGCAGGAACATGTTAGCTTGATACCGTGACATGAGGCACATTTGAGAGGTCAGACCGCAGATGTCTACTGATCTGCTTTATGGGTGCTGGCTTTTCATTTCCTGTGACTGTTACTTCCAGATAAGACATGGACTGGGGAGAAGTGATGTTTCTTCATTCTGGATGTTAGTGTGCATTTAGGAGCATGCCAGATGCCCAGGCTACAGTAAGCATGCACCACATCCTGGGGACAAAGTAGCATAGGACAAAGCTGGTGAAGCCCTGCTCTAGAGTAATGGAGAATAGGGTGGCACATGGGAGGCATTTTGGGGGCAAGGCACCAAATATGACAGAAAGGCAAGCATTTTTGTGAACTCAAATGTTTGGGCTTTTTTCCAATCCAAAGCAGGTTAGACACAACTTGCAATATACTATTTGCTGAAGGATTTGCAAAAATTCAATTCCTTGATTTAAATTCTTAACCAGAAATAATTGTTAATACATTTCTGATAGTCTAGTTACTTATTTAAGTTTTCAGCTTTTAAAAATGATAAAGATGTAATGCTAATTTGCAAAATGTAATTCTTATGCTTCATTGTTGTCTGTTACCTCTGCAGCTACATAACAGAGAAAAAGATTTTTCTTCTTTTTAATCCTGAGTTACAACTCTGCCTGGAATAGATGACTACCACACTTAATATTCATATAATTATATATTAAACTTTCTTAAAGGGAAGTACCATATGTTATTATAGTTATGCTTGATAGCATGTCCACAGTTAATGATCTGTTGCATATTCTTTAATTTCCCTATTTTTCAGGGATTTATAATTTTAGGCTAAAAATTCTTTGCAGTCTGAAACCTGGTATATAGGATCCCAGTCCTAGAGGAAATTTGTTGTTAAGCATGTTTCTGAGAAGCTTCCAGATAATGGATTTTAAATGTATAACACAAGAATTTTCTTTGTGATCCTATAAATCAAAAGTGACAGTAAAGACACTTTTGCTGGCACCTATCTGCAATAAAGATTAATTGTTTTACCTAGTAAAATAAATAAAGATAAATTATATAGTACTATTTTCCTTATAAAATAATCTTTATTATTATTATTATTATTTTCATTATGTGTTGTACGTGTGCTCAGATCTGCACAAACAAAGGAAGACAGCCTATGCCCCAGAGAATTTGTAACCTAGATTAGGCACATATGTCCACGTTCAAGCTCATGTGATAAGCTGAAGGTTCAATCTTGAAGGAAACTTGGAAGGAAATTGTTGAAAGGCTTAATGGGAGAAGTTTATTTTAGGAAGGATTTGAATAAGGGATAATAATAGTGGGAGATGGAGATAGAGATTATCTGGCATATGGAAAGTTATCTTCTATTAAATGTCATATATAATAATTCAGTTTTCTTGGAGAGCATCAATATGATAATCAATCTTACTGGTAGTGATTCATTAAGTAACAAATGTACATACTATAACTTAGGAAAGTAATTTGTATTCTTTGAAGTTACATTTCAAAAAAATTGGCTACTTACTGTAGTATAAGAACTGGATTTAATATTAAGGCACAGCCAATAATTAAATGTCTATATAATTCATATTACCCTGTGTTGTAAAACTTGCTAATCAAGGCAGCAATCATGAAAATACTGATACATAACTATAACTATTGAAGTCAGTGGAACTACTCAGGCAAATAAAGTTAAGCACATAAGTGTTTACATGATCAGGGCATAAATATACAAGACAAAATGCACACCATATTTATAACTGTAAATCCAATTTCAATATATACCAGTAGAACATATGCCACTACATTCACGCAGGCCAGCTAGTTATTACTAAAAGAAAATGTTCATCTCACTAAGAAATATTAACAACTTAAATTTGATAACCATTGACCCATAGTATAAAACATTTGTCAGTGTCTTTTTTGCTGCATGTGTGTAAGTGTCTCAAAAGCACTCTGCCTGCCTGCAAAATGAAACTTAACGCATTGTTAGATAATAGGTCATTTGACTCAGCTGCTTGTAAACCTCTTTGTCATACTGGAAAGTGTATATATCGTTTTCTGCATGCGTCTGAAATGTGAAATACTTAAGAAATATCCTTGGCTTTTAAGTTATACACTACAAGTCTGCACATCAGCAATATTTACATAGCCCAATTTAAAAAAATCAGCTGGTGGTTTATCCACATGAACATCCATTATTTCAAATATTTTTAATTTAACTGGGTAAAATTCAGTGTTCACTAGAATGAGAGACACGTCTGCATGGGCAGGCCCTGTGTAAGCTTCAATGGGACTTACGTATTTGTTTAAAGTTAATTACATGCTTAATTGCTTTCTTGCAAAGTCATGAATATGCTTCAGTGCTGTACTGAATTGGGGCCTGAGTATGCTCCCTGATCTCAGCGAGCCTCTTCCATGGTAGACACAGAGCTAGAGCTCTGAACTGAACATAGCTATTGCTATAGCCATCCCTTTGGCCTAGAAAAAGGTGTAGAGTATAGGAGACTGTGAGTTCTAGTGTCAGTGCTTCCTCTGTTCTTAATAATTCTGTGTATTTCAAAATCCTTATTATTGGGAAGACCTCATGCCTATTCGTTATGAAGGAGGACAATATAATTCCCTCCAATTGCCGGTGGGTATGAAAGAGGTTTGCATGGTTACTTACTTGGGTTTTAACTCTTGTTCTTTGAAATGCAGGTTCAGACATATCTTCCAGTCAGGTGTGCACATCCAGAGCACCGAAGTCCAAGAACTTTGCTTAGTTGTACCCTTTGGGGTGTTGCTCAGACCCTTCAGCCCCATAGCCACTCCTATGGGTATATCAGGGCAGCACTGCCCTGACCCCCCTATAAATAGGAGATGGAGGGTGGGTCATGTAATACATATCTGCATCCTCATCTCAAAGAACAGTTACATTGCAGGTAAATAACCATTTTTTCTTCTTTAGTGGTTACAGATGTTTATTCCACACATTTGATTCACAAGCAGTCAGTGAAGTAGGTGGAGCTTGGAATCTACCTAAAGAATGATTGCAGAAATACCTATCGAAAGTTTGTATCTACTTTAGACACAGTCATAATAGCATAATACTTGATAAAAATAGGCACTGAAGACTAGGTAGCTGTTCTGCAAACATCCAATATAGAAACATCATCAAGGAACATGACTGAAGCTGCCTAGGCCCTCATTGAATGAACCACCAGTCCTTCTGGAGGTGTAGACTGAGCTGCTTTTCAAATGCCACCATAATGCAGGAAGTAATCCATCTGGAGACTGTCTGCACAGAAATCCCTTTAACCTTCACCCAATCTTCATAAGAGACAGAGTCAAGGCAAATGATGAAATGATTTAGTTCTCTCCAAGCAGAACACCAAATATCATCTCCCATAACTTTGTTTGATAGGATTCTTGGTAAAAGTAGAGGGTATATTATATTCCTAGCAATGAAAAGGGTTTTCTGTTGGTTTGACTTATTGGCTGGTTGAGTTAATTTGTTTCTAGTATATGATTATATTTATGCTAGTGGGGGGTTATCACTATTTGACTAAGTCTAATTGTTAGGGTGCCTAGAGCTTTAGTATTAGTGTTTTTGCAGATATTTAAATTTAAAATCAAATAAAACAGAATGGCTTTTTTGAGAAAAAATTGCTTTCTTGTAGTACTACTGCTTTCTTACAAGAAAAAAAATCCCTGAAAGTAAAAAAGCACAATTAGATGTGATCATACTTAAGGATAAATATATGCCTCAGAAAAGTGGAATGAGGCATAGATCAGTGGTTTGAGTATTGGTCTGCTAAATCCCAGGTTGTGAGCTCAATCCTTGAGGGGCCATTTAGAGAACTGGGGTAAAAATCTATCTGGGGCTTGGTCCTACTCTGAGCAGGTGATTGGACTAAATAACCTCTTGAGGTCCCTTCCAACCCTGATATTCTATAAATAGCTTTTTAAAGAAAAAATATGGTAAAAACTTTGGGGAGCAGATGGGTGAATAGTTAGACTAATTTTATGGAAGTCTAAAAAGAATAGTTCAGAAGACCGGAAAGGAGGCTAATGAAAAATAGTGATTCTAAGATCATATTGCATGGGGAAGGAAAGACAAAAAGATTTGTTGGATATATCAAGGAATTGTGGTAATTTTCCCAGGTGCTAAACCACTAAGGCAGAATGGGAAAATAAAGAAAAGAAACAGATGATAGTAAAGTATCTGAATGAAACTAGGAGACAATAAACCGCATTCAGAAGCAATGCAACTAATCTGTGAATTACAGATAGAGCGAATGAGTGGAGGTTGGTGTAAATGACTCACGGATGATTGGAAGAGTGTTGAACTGGCTCCTCTGCTGAACCATTAATGGTAGCCTCCAGCATGCCATGAATGATTCCTTTTCCCAAGTGCCTCTGGCACAGCACTTTATGGAGTTTAACTGGTGCAGACAGGTTATGATGGTTTTCTGCACAACAGTGAATCTCCCCTACAATTTCCAACCTGTTTACTATTGCATTGCAGTGTCACCACTAAGCATAATCACAAGCTGTGACAGAGAACAGGAATTCAGAAATAATAGGAAAGCTGTCTAGTAGCCTCATGTGCCACTAACTGAATCATGCTCACAGATTCTCTCTCTCAAGTAATAATAGAAAAGGTAACAAAATCTGGTCTAATATGGATCATTGTGTCTTTCCATTAGCTTTTCCAGTTTGAACTACTTGAGCTCACAAGCACAGATGGCCTCCATTGTCCAAGACAGTTCTTCACTCACTCAAGCAACTCAATATGAACAATGAACTTTTAGATCTGTGTTCTTCATTAATTATGTCAATTAGAAACCTATCACCAGATTGTTGGGTTAACTTAATGTTTCAGAAACAATGACTCAGCTCATATGAAATCTGAATCATAAATGCCACCTTTGGAAAAACACTGACTAATCTAATGTTTCCACATCAGTCAGGAAAGATCCTGCTTAGGTTAGGTCTTGGTGATTCGTTTTGTGGAAAGAAAAACAATTGATTCTGCTCTTTCACAAAAGTGAAGTATGTGCAATGTCATCAGTACATCACCAGTTTATATTACTGCACAAAGAACCTTTGAATCAATTTCAAACCTACTTATTTGAAAAAAGTCAGCAAGTTTGCAAAAGCTTGAATACATTTAATCTTGCATTACTATGTAAGCTAGACATACACCCAAAATATAAAGGGAATATCTTTTTATTGTCTTATTGACAAAGAACATTGTTTTGCTAAACATTGTTTCAACATAGCCAGACATCTTCCCTACTATTGACTCTATTCAGGAACGAATGTTAAATTCTTCTTGGATGTTAAACCTATAAAACGTATTTCTGCACTGTTTTAGTATATTGATTCAGTGAAAGCTGTTTGGATTGCAGATTATTTTGATTTGTAAATAAAGGGAAGTAAAAGGCAGCACAAAGTTTAATTCTTCTTAAAAATGTTTGAGGCTCTTGCACAACAAATCATCATTTTACAGTAGATACAATGTTAAGTACCCTTCTATCTCATGCCATCAGAAGCCAAATTACACTAGCTCCAAGTCTATCATTTGACCTGGCGACTGCAGTTTCCTTACTTACATGTTGACTAACACATGATCTGGCTGGTACTTAATCTGGTAAAAATGATCTGGCTGGTACTTAATCTGAACCCATGGAGAGGATGCTACCCAATAGGAGGAAGCACTTGGGATGAATGGACAGAGGTTATATCTGTTCCCTCCATTGATGGAAGCAGTAGACAATCTTGGGGCCTTTGGGATTTCTATAAATTGTGTGAAGGTCTACCATTATGGACATTATTGATAAAATACAATACTATTTTTTGTTTGAAGTTGTTCCATTGCTCTCTGGTCTGCATGTTCTGCAGGGGCTGGAGCCAACAGTAAAGTCACATGAGGATTGTGTGAGTGCTTGCATATAGAGAGGCTAAGGAGTTAACAGTAAATTCACATAAGGTAGTGGACAAGGACCTCTCTCCAGTCTGACTTGGAATTTTAACTTAATCTTAAAGAGAAAGGTAAGAAGAGGCTGTACAGCGATTTAGAGCTGACAAGAGACACCAGGAACAATCTGGGCTGGTAAAGACAGTGGGGTCCAGAAGCTCTTTAGCGATTAGCACAGAGCTTCGGTAAAGCCCTTTTCCCTCTCTAATGTGACAAAATACATCTAGTAGATATATATACTGTGTAATTCCTGCAGCAAACAAGTCCCAAAATGTACACGGTATTACTGTCAATGGTATAATGAACCAGTTATATTGACATGTGGTATAAAATGACTGCCACAGATTCTCACCTTTGACACTTTTTTTTTTTTTTTGAGACTACTATCACTTGGAGCTAGATTCTGACTTGGACCCTCCACACGCACACACGAAAGAATTCCCCTCCCTCTGCTGCCTCCCTTCCCCCTTAAGTGACCTATCTGGATCTTACACTGGAGTAAGCATGGCTACTTCTCTGCTTACTGCCTCCCTGGAGCTGGCATGCTAGTAGGACTGGGAAGTGGAAGGAGTCTCAACTCCACCTTTTTCACCCTTTAAACTGGTCAGAGTAAATGAGCCAATACTGAGGAGTAGGCAGTAATGTGTGTCCCAATTCAGCAAGAATTCAGCCAGATATTTAAACGCAAGCATATATGTCTAAGTTCCACGGACTTCAGTGGGACTACTTAGGCTGCACGTTTCCCGCCACTGATGTGTCAGGGTAATCCTCTGGTGGGCCGTGAGACCATTTGTTTACATTGACCCATCCATATTCACAGCTGCCCGCAGCTCCCAGTGGCTGCGGTTTGCAGTTCTGGACTAATGGGAGCTATGGCAAGCCACAGGCCACAGTGACGTGCTGGCCCCCCATTCCCGCAGCTCCCATTGGCCGGGAATGGTGAACCATGGCCACTGGGAGCTGAAGGTGGCCGTGCCCGAGGATGGTCAATGTAATGAAATGATTTTGCAATCCACCAGTGGATTACCCTGACGGGCCGTGTGCAACCCATGGGCCGCAGGTTGCCCACCACTGACTTATATGCTCAAGTACCTTTCTAAATCAGGCCTTTATTTCGGGCATAGGCCAACACTAAACCACTATCTCTAGTAGCAAGGAGGAAGTAGATGAATTGTGACTGAGAAGCATTTCCCTAAGGCACAATGCCTGTTCAGGCTATTGCTGGGGTGCTGCAGTTTACGCACCATTCCTTGCTCAGGGTTGTACCGAAAGTCATAAACCAGTATTTGGGCTTCAGTAAATGAAGATATATGGTGTGACAAAGTTCCTCCTCTACCTTGGTGGCTCCTGCACTTATTGGCGGATTTTGTCACCTCAGTGATCTTCACCTCTGGTGGAACCCACAGTCTGGGTCAACTCCTCCTGTGTCTCATCAGGAGTTGGGAGGTTTGGGGGGAACCCAGGCCCACCCTCTACTCCGGGTTACAGCCCAGGGCCCTGTGGATTGCAGCTGTCTACAGTGCCTCCTGGAATAGCTGCATGACAGCTACAACTCCCTGGGCTACTTCCCCATGGCCTCCTCCAAACACCTTCTTTATCCTCACCATAGGGCCTTCCTCCTGGTGTCTGATAACGCTTGTACTCCTCAATCCTCCAGCAGCACACCCTCTCACTCTCACTCTCAGTTCCTTGCACCTCTTGCTCCCAGCTCCTCACACGCGAATCTCACTGACTAACTGGGAGGCTTTTAACTAGTTCCAGCCAGCCCTTGATTGGCTTCAGGTGGCCCAATCAATGTAGTTATCTCCACTGCCTTCTAGAAAGATCTTAATTGGCCCCAGGTGTCTTGATTAATGTGGAGCAACTGCCATTTGGTTACCATGGTACAAGGGATTTGTTTAGCCTGGGGCTAACATACCTGTTCCTTACTACTTTACTGTAGCCACCTGGCCTTGCCCCATCACAATGGCTATCTTCAAAGACCATTTGGAAGCTTCAGAAAGCAGCTCCTCCCTTCCTAATAGCTAAAGCCAACTTCAGCACATTGCATCAGTGCTCCACACTGCAATTCAAGGTGCTGGTTATAATATACAAAGCCCTCAGTGGTTTGGGACTGGCTCTCGTTATCTGCCCTGTCAAAGCAGTTGAGATCAGATGGGAAGTTCCAGTTATCTTAAAGGGCTGTACTCCAGGCAGGCTGCCAGCCAGCTGGTCTCCTTGAAGAGTTACTATTTGTAGAATTTTCTTCTTCTCATGGTCCACCAGTAACTGGTTGTGACAGCTGTTAGTAAATACTGCACCACACGTCTAATTAGTGAGTCATTTTCTTGATTGTTTAGGGTACAATATAATGGAGACGGAGGGTCTTATGCAGTGGTGGACGTTACTGCTTGAGAAACCCACCTCTCAGAATAATTGGTGGAAATACAATCTTAACTTTATTAAGAAAGGTAGGAACATGCCTTCAAGCTATACAGCAATTTTCACCCAGCAACAGGAACCAGGAAAGATCTGAGCTGGCTAAAGCTAGTGAAGACTGGATGGCAGCTCCTTAGCAGTTATTAAGGTGCTTCAGTGAAGCCCTTTTCCCTGGTAACTTGTCAATAAACAGCCATTATAATAGATATACAAGAAGATGTTGAGTACAAAACTTACTTCTTACCAAGTTAAAATATTTTATAATACTATAGATGTCAAGCAACACTAGGCAGCCTGTGTCACTCTTCCTGTGTTAAGTCTTATTTATCCAGTGACTTGCATAGACTTCACCACCATAAAGGCAAAGCCCCTTGCTAAAGACAGTGAAGTAAATTAGAGATAATTAAAGCCATTTTTCCACTGAAGGTTTATGCCTGACTCTTTAACTTTATCATGCTTCTTGGCAGTTTTTCTTCTTATTCCATATTGTTTGCATTACTCTGTAAGAAGTTTTAAAAGTCACTTGTACCAGGGGGTAGCAGTGTTAGTCTGTATCCACAAAAACAACAAGGAGTCCGGTGGCACCTTACAGACTAACAGATTTATTTGGGCATAAGATTTTGTGGGTAAAATGTCTGCATCTGTAACGTTCACTCCAGGCATCTGAAGAAGTGAGGTTTTTTACCCACGAAAGCTTATGCCCAGATAAATCTGTTAGTCTTTAAGGTCCCACCAGACTCCTTGCTGTTTTAAAAGTGACTTGTTTGCCTACACAGTTTCTCCTGTTCAATCTGGCCAGCTTATTTCCCTCTCTGTGTTTCTTACAAGATTAAAAGATTTAAATATGTATGCTTTGGCCAAATGACAGAGGTGGTTTGATGGCAGTGCACAAGTATAAGAAGGGTATAAACGGCTGGGAAAGAAAGGCATTTTTCAGGATCTCTCAAAGGAATACTGCAGATGAAATTCAGATGAAATTAATGAAGGCGAAATGCAACAATAGACAGTATTAACATAACTAATAATTAGTAAGCTTCATTTTTGTTTATCTGTCTCCCAAGTCCGTTCAATTTAAAAAACAAAACAAACCATTTTGATATTTTTCCTTGAAAAATCATCCAACAATTAGAGAATGAAACAAAACACATAAAACTACCATAGTTCAGCACTCATAAGCCGTTCTAGAATAGTAAAAATGTGCATGTGTGTACATAAGCTCTTCTTGAGCATGGGTTGTCATTTATTATATGTTTATATAGCATCAAGCCCTGGCCTTTTTGTTCTTTGGATGCTAAAGGAAAGTAAATATTAACTCCTACTAATAATACATGGAAACAATTGGTAACAAAACTCTATTCTATTGCATAACTTCCAAAGAAACGTTAAAAGAAAACAAAATATAAAAATTAACATTGAGTTTTAGATGTCTCAGTCATGTTATTTAAAATAAATAAGTATTTGAAAAAAATCTTTGCACTGCCTTTGAGACCTTACCTATCATGTTTCAGCCCAAAATTTTACAGTGAGGAATAAACCATTGAAATTGAAAATAAGTATTTACAATGGAAACACTGATACATAGTTAAGTGCAGTCTACAGATGCACCACTAAAATAAACCTGTTAGTGATGTATTATAATTAAAGACTTAATGTAGTCTTAATTTTCTGAAAATGCCTTCTGGAAACAAGACAATTTTACTTCAGTTATTCCAAAACAAAATTCTACTCAGCTTCCTTAAATTTATATTGGAGTATAATACATTAAAGCCTTTGTAATCCATCTAAAATGACAAAAGCATTAATGCCTTTAATGGTTTTTCAACCAAACTGCTTTATAAAACTTAAAAAAGCAGACTGTGTTTGATCTCAGAAGCTACGGAAATTTCAGAAGAATTGATTTTTTTCCCTGTTCACAGTAATCTATTCTTTTTCAATGTTTCACCATTAATAGATTAGCCAACATATAAAATCAATCCTTAATTCCGTGACAGGCAAGAATGCTTTGTTCCTTGTTATAACTGCAGCATGAATGGAGGCTGACCTAATGGCCTAATTGAAGCGGTAACCACACAGCAAATAGTGAAACAATGAAAATTCTGTTAAAAAATGGATCATTTCCATTTTTACTTAGCACAGTAGCTCCGAATTATTGAGCTAAGGCATCATGTTCCATTGCTATTTAAAATAATGCCATTAATAGGGGAAAATATAAACAGAAGAAATGGAGAATTCAAATTGAGAGCATAAAATACTGAAGATTCAAAAGCAAACACAATGGAAAATCTCAGAGGTCCAGTGTTAAAAAAGTAAGTGAGAAAGAGAGAGAGAGAGAACATACTTTGAAAGTAAGGGACTGACTGAAATCATGTTAAGCACAGAGTGACTCTGATGATACAAGCTTGTTCAACACAAAGAACAAAAGTGCAATTCATACGCCTGAATAAGCCAGCTAATCTTGTTAGGATATGCATTCATGTAAAATTAGTCTGTGCATATCTGTCTGAAAGAAGCACATAGACCTTTTTAATTTTTATAGCCTATGGCAGTAAACGATTGTAATCATTTAACAATCAGACTCTTTACAATTTAGCTCTGTTCTTAAGGCTGCTGCAGTGGATACTTCCAGTTTAACAATGGTGAAACTGAACTCATTTATTTTGCCTCCATGTATTCTGCGTTGTGCATTTCACATTACTGGAATATGTTTCTGTGTTAAAGCTTCCTGACAAAGATCTAACACACATGCTGTGTCAGCTACAATTCTGTCCATCTCATGGCATAGTCTGATAAACAGTGGCAAGGTAGAGGGCCTGTTGCCTGAAGTTGCAACATGATCACATAATTATTGACCATATTCTCTTGACCTTTGTATTGGTGGTTCAGGGTCTTGCCTTTCATCAATCTGTTATAAAAGGCTTTGGTACAAATGACACTTGTTAAATAAATAGATGGATTCTAGAGCAGAATGTGTCATAGTAACTTAAAATAAAGAGAGACTGAGGATTCTAAATGTTTATTTTTACAGTAGCTATGCTGCTGGGCTTTCACAGGCTATCTGGCTCAAGAGATTTCAGCAATGAAAAACACCCAAGTAGCTGAGTAAGCAAAACCGATCTTAAAGATTTCAGAGAAACTTAAAACTAGCCATAGTGAAACAAATTAAAACCTTGCAAAAATCTATTAAAGTAGGTCACTTTGTATTTGCCTAACAGTGATTTCACAAAATAAATTGTGTTCCTCTTGATTAGCACACAACTTTTCCTACAAGCTACACTAAATTGTGAAGAATCGTGGGTTGCCTCTATGAAAAATTATAAATAAAAATCCTTTCTTTTGCAAGGGTTTTTGACCCCTGTCCCTTTTTTTTCAAACACACTAACCATGCACCAGTTCACTGTACTCAAGATACTGACAGTAATGATGGACAGCCCAAGAACACAGTAATGTTCTAATATATACAAAGTCGCTGATTAATAAAAAGATGGAGTCTCTCAACTGTGGTTTATTGAGATAAAATTTGCTATTGTGATACACAATTCATTAATAAAAAAAAAGGTGAATATTATAGATGGCCTGAATCTGTATCCACTGAAGTCAATTGAAGGATTCTTCAGCGGCCATTGGATCTGGGCCACTGAGCAAAAACAGATTTATTGTTTATAGACTGTTTTCTTTGCTTTAAAGTGTCAGGCAGCAGAGGAAGGGATAGCTCAGTGGTTTGAGCATTGGCTTGCTAAACCCAGGGTTATGAGTTCAATCCTTGAGGGGGCCATTTAGGGACCTGGGGTAAAAATCTGTCTGGGGATTGGTCTTGCTTTGAGTAGGGGGTTGGACTAGATGACGTCCTGAGGGCCCTTCCAAC